>NC_053501.1:118587604-118654757 GCF_905171775.1 Rana temporaria
ATGGATCCCCTCGGGGCCCAGGCTCCTCCCCCCGTCCCCTCCAGGGGTCGCAATTCGGATTAGAATCCCCCTTTGCCTCAACCAAGATGGCGGCCCCTTCTCGCCGTGACGTCACTTCCGGCTCCTCTCCTTATAATGCGGGCTCGGTTTCCGGTCTGCCTCCTTTTCTGCAGCGGCCTCAACCTGAGAAGATGCCAGTGAGTGCGGGGAGAGCGGAGACCTTCACCTTCCACCCCCGGGGGAGCAGAGAGGGGGGACCGGGACTGAGGAAGGCCCCGGAGAGGGCGGGGGATGGGACGGAGGGGACCCCTAGATGGGAGGAGGAGGACATAGAGCGGATCCGGGCCTAGGAGAGGAGGAGGAGGAGGCCTCGTGTGTGTGTGAGATGATGGGGGAGGGGAATGGAGGAGACATGTGAGGACTCTCCTGTGTGAGAAGCTCTGATGGAAGCTGATTATTCCAAGGGCCACGTGTGTGCGGAGGGAGAGGGAGCTTACATCGGGGCCCAGACACACTGGAGGGGCCACACAGGAGCCCGGATTCTCATTGGATGGGGATGCAGAGAGGGAGGGGCTTGGGGAAGTAGAGTTTAGGGTCACGTGTTACAGAAGGGGACCCCAATATATTTATTATAATGCAAAACCCCTCCTCCTGCCTGAGACATGTCACATGCTCCTCCCCTCTGCCTCCATAGCCAATCAGAGCACAGTGTAACATGGTTTAGGCATTGGGGGAGGAGTCTTGGGCAGGGGGGAGGAGTCTTAAGAAAGTTACAGGAGGGGACCCCAATATTAGAATCCCCTACCAAGCTCCACCCCTCCTGCCTGAAACTCCTCCCCCTGTGCCTTAAAACATGTCACATGCTCCTCCCACCTCTATCCAATCAGAGCACAGTGTTACCTGTTTAAGGCACTTGGGGGAGGAGTCTCAGGCAGGAGGGTGCTGGGGGGAGGAGTCTCAGGCAGGTTACAGGAGGTACCCCAGTATTCGTTGGTATTCCCAGCCAAGCTCCACCTTCTCCTGCCTGAAGCTCCGCCCCCTGTGCCTGAAACATGATACACAGTGCTCTGGATAAAGTGGCATGCTCCTCCCACCTCTGCTTTTATCCAATCAGAGCACCGTGTAGCATGTTTTAGGCACTGGGGGGAGGAGTCTTAGGCACGGTACAGGAGGGGACCCCAATATTCATTAGAATCCCCAAGTCAAGCCCCACCCCCCTCCTGCATGAAACTCCTCCCCCATGCCTAAAACATGTAGAATGTTTCCCCCTGTGCCTCTATCCAATCAGGGGGAGGGGCTCAGGGAAGAAAATAGAATAACATGTTTCGGGTACTGGGGAGGAGTTGCAGGAGGGGGTGGAGCTTGGCAGAGGGGGTGAATGTTGGGGTCCCTTCTTGACTAGGCTTCCTTCATAAGCCCCTCCCCTTTTCCAATCTAAGCACAATATGACATGTTTAAAGCCCTGGGGGAGGAGTTACAGGAGTGGGTGGAGCTTGGCAGTGGGTGGTCACCCCAGAATTACATTGGTAGATGTTGGGGGCGGGGCCTGAATGCATCCTTGGCCCCTCCCCTTCCTTTTCCAATCTAAGTAGTATGTGTTGGGCACTGGGGGAGGAGTTTTGGCAGGGGAGGAGCTTGGCCATGTCACAAGGGGAATCCTATTAGGAGACAGTCTTGCCTGTGTGAGAAGGCCCTGATGGAAGATGACCTTTCCTGACTCAGATAATTCAGAAAGTGAAAGCTTCCATCAGAGCCCAGACACACAGGAGGACCCCGGCTTCTGATTGGATGAGGGGGGATGGGCATGGTAGAACATGTTTCAGGTGCTGGGGGAGGCGGGGTTCCCACCTGTCTATGCGGAGGGGCACGCGTTAGGTGGTGGCTGTGGGCGGGGACGCTGCTTTTTTATTGGCCGAATTTTCACGTTTCTCTCCCGCCTCTCCTTACAGCTCGCTAAAGATCTCCTACACCCCTCCCCCGAGGAGGAGAAGAGGAAACACAAGAAGAAGCGTCTGGTGCAAAGCCCAAACTCCTACTTCATGGACGTCAAATGTCCAGGTGAGTGCCAGGGGAGGGGCCTGGGGGCGGGGTCTATGTGTGGGCAGAGCCTCAACTCCTACTTCATGGACGTCAAATGTCCAGGGGAAGGGGCGTGGTCTATGTGTGGGCAGAGCCCAAACTCCTACTTCATGGACGTCAAATGTCCAGGGGAGGGGCCTGGGGGGGGCGGGGTCTGTGTGTGGGCAGAGCCCAAACTCCTACTTCATGGACGTCAAATGTCCAGGGGAGAGAGAAAGGGTGGATGTTCAGGGGAGGGACCTGGAGGAAAAGAGGGTGGGTTTGTGGGCGGAGCCCCAACTCCTACTTCATGGACGTCAAATGTCCAGGGGAGAGAGAAAGGGTGGATGTTCAGGGGAGGGACCTGGAGGAAAAGAGGGTGGGTTTGTGGGCGGAGCCCCAACTCCTACTTCATGGACGTCAAATGTCCAGGTGAGTGCCAGGGGAGGGGCCTGGGGGCGGGGTCTGTGTGTGGGCAGAGCCCAAACTCCTACTTCATGGACGTCAAATGTCCAGGTGAGTGCCAGGGGAAGGGGCGGCGTCTGTGTGGGCAGAGCCTCAACTCCTAGATCATGGACGTCAAGTGCCTGGGGGTCATGGGGAGGGAGAAAAGGGTGGAGTCTGCGTGGGCAGACCCCCGACTCCTACTTCATGGATGTCTGGGGGTGGGGCCCAGTGGAAGGGGTGGGGTTTGTGTGATTAACGTAACTTACCTCTTGTTTTCTCCTCCCCCCCCCCCCCCCCCCCCCCCTCACAGGATGCTACAAGATCACCACTGTGTTCAGCCACGCCCAGACCGTGGTGTTGTGTGTCGGCTGCTCCACCGTCCTCTGCCAGCCCACCGGGGGAAAAGCCCGCCTGACAGAGGGTGAGTCTCATCGGGGGAGGGGCATATACAGGGGGGGCGATGCACATTGATGACGGGGATTTTTAGGCTGGTGGCGGGTGTTTTCTGTTTGTGGCGGGTATTTTCAGGGTGTGAAAGATTCTTTTGACTGATGGCCGGTATTGAGTTTGGGTATTTTTTTCGGACTGATGGGCATATTCCAGTTTAATGTCGGGTATTTTCAGACTGAGCGTATTTCAGGTTAATGTCGGGTATTTGGAATGATATTCCGGGATAATGATGACGGGTATTTTCAGGCTGATACGCATGGTTTTTAGGTTAATGACGGCTATTTTCGAACTGATGGGCATATTTCAGGTTAATGTCGGGTATTTTCAGGCTGAAATGCATATTCCAGGTTAATGACGGGTATTTTCAGGCTGAAATGCATATTCCAGGTTAATGACGGGTATTTTCAGGCTGATGGGCATATTTCAGGTTAATGACGGGTATTTTCAGGCTGAAATGCATATTCCAGGTTAATGTCGGGTATTTTCAGGCTGAAATGCATATTCCAGGTTAATGACGGGTATTTTCAGGCTGATGGGCATATTCCAGGTTTATGTCGGGTATTTTCAGGCTGAGCGTATTCCAGGTTAATGACGGATATTTTCGGACTGATGCGCATATTTCAGGTTAATGATGGGTATTTTCGGATGATGGGCATATTCCAGGTTAATGACGGGTATTTTCAGGCTGATGTGCATATGTCAGGTTAATGTCGGCTATTTTCGGACTGATGTATTTTTTTGGGATTTATGGCGGTTATTTTTAGCTAATATAAGGTGGGATAATCATTAAAGTGATATACGCTATTAATGCTGATCAAAGTGAATTTAAACCTCCCCCACCAGCCAGGGGGGGGGGGGGGGGGCTTCGTCCTTGTCCTGTATACCTTGTGAAAGAAGCTGCTCCACCACCAGATTTTGTCCCTTTTCAATAAACTTTATTCTGTCGGTAACGGCACATCACAAACGTCGCCTACCAGTCCCCGCTTGCTTCCAACGCACTTCTTTGTGGGAGGGGCTTAGACATTGACGCCCTTCATGATTAAGCCCCTCCCTGGATGAAACGCGTCGGAGGGGGTCTGGTGGGTGGACAGTGTTTTGTGATGTGTTTGGCAGTGGCGCAGCTTCTTCCACTATTGCTATACCCCTCAATGTTTTTGTTTTCAGTAACATGGGTCGGGGTTAGGACCCCTGTCATTTCACGTCCTGTCCCAGACACGCAACAGGAAGTGAGGGGCGATCTCTCCAAATTGACAATTAGCCATCCCTTGAACAGGTCCCCACCCATGTCTTTGCTGAAAAATCACTTGAACAAAACTCGCCCCCTAACATTTCTGCCTATGGCCATTTTGAGTAAGGGCAGGTGATTCATGTAGAATCCCTTCCTGGAAATTCATCTGCCCTTGGCTCAGGCAGGTGGGTGTGCTTAGCGGAGAGGCCCCTCCTGAAGACTCCTGGGGATGTAGGACATTTTGGCCTAGGCCAGGAAGTAACTGATGTAATGTGAAAAAAAATATTTGAACCCCCCCCCCTAACATTTCTAGCTGGCCATTTTGAGTAAGGGCAGATTCATGTAGCTTTTACTTCCTGGAATTCATCTGCCCTTAGCTCAAGCAGGAGGGTGTGCTTAGCTGAGAGTCCCTCCTGAAAATTAATGGACATTTTGGCCTAGGCCAGGAAGTAACTGAATAAATGTGAATCCCCCTAACATTTCTGTCTGTGGCCATTTTGAGTAAGGGCAGCTCCATGTAGCATCCCTCCCTGAAATTCACCTGCCCTTGGCTCAGGCAGGAGGGTGTGCTTAGCTGAGAGAGGCCCCTCCTGAAGACTCCTGGGATGTAGGTCGTCATTTTGGCCTAGGCCAGGAAGTAACTGTAGAAATGTTTAAAAGAAGAAAAATGTAGAATTGTTGGGACCCCAACGGCGTCCGGCCAGGAGATCTTTATAGAATCGTACAAAAGTTTACCGCACTGTTTTTGAACTGGTGAGTTGCCTGAATGTGGTGTCACCGGCCAAGCATCAGTGCAAGAATAATCTGCGTGTTATAACTGGTGCCTCACAGCCGTCTCCTGTGTGGCGCTTTTAAAACAATGCTACAAATCTGAGGCTGGGCCTCCTACTAAACACCCTGGACTGTCCTTTCCATAAAGGGGTTATTTGTACTTTCCTGACGTCTCTGGGTCGAAACTAGATTGGCCGTCAGTACATCAGGATTTATCTTTATATATTTATACACACACACGTGTGTGTGTGTGTATGTGTGTATATTCTATATATCTGAGAAAAGTAAGTACACCCGAGTCACATGAAGATTTACAAAAATGTGACAACACTGAAGAAATGACACTTTGTATCTACAATGTTGTATAGTGAGTGTACAGGGGGGGAGGGGTGTGTAGCTTGTATAACAAATCACTCAACACACAGCCATTAATGTCTAAACCACTGGCCACAAAAGTCAGGACACCCTGTAAGTGAAAATGTCCGAATTGGGCCCCAAAGTGTCAATATTTTGTGTGGCCGCCATTATTATTTTTTTTACCCTCTTGGGCATGGAGGTCACCAGAGCTTCACAGGTTGTCACTGGACTCTCTTCCCCCTCCCCACGATGACATCACAGAGCTGGTGGATGTTGGAGACCTTCCCCTCCTCCCCCTCCCCCCCCACAGATGATCAATAGGGTTTAGGTCTGGAGACACGCTTGGCCAGTCCATCACTTTTACCCTCAGCTTCTTTAGCAAGGCAGTGGAGGTCTTGGAGGTGTGTTTGGGGTCGTTATGTTGGAATACTACCCTGCGGTCCAGTCTCTGAAAGGGAGGGGATCATGCTCTGCTTCAGTATTACACACAGTACATGTTGGCATTCATGGTCCCCTTAATGATCTGTAGCCCACCCAGTGCCGGCAGCACTCATGCAGCCCCAGACCATGACCCTCCCCCCACCATGCCTGACTGTAGGGAAGACACACTTGTCTTTGTCCTCCTCACCTGGCCCCTCCCCCACACATGCCTGACACCATCTGACACCAAATACCTTTATCTTGGTCCCATCAGACCCCAGGACGTGGTTCCAGTAATCCATGTCCTTAGTCTGCTTGTCTTCAGCAAACTCTTTGCGTCTCTTTCTTGTGGATCATCTTTAGAAGAGGCTTCCTTCTGGGGACCAATTTGATGCAGTGTGCGGCGTATGGTCCGAGCACTGACAGGCTGACCCCTCCCCCACCCCTCCACCCTCTGCAGCAATGCTGGCAGCACTCATACGTCTATTTCCCAAAGACAACCTCTGGATATGACGCTGAGCGCGTGACCTCACCTTCCTCGGAGGACCATGGCGGGGAGGGGAACCCGTCCTGTTATATCGCTGGATGGTCTTGGCCCCCCCCCGGGCTGCAGATCAGTTTCAGGGTCTTGGCGATCTTCTTATATCCTCGGCCATCTTTTATGTAGACACAATTCTTTATATCAGATTCTCAGAGAGTTCTTTGCCATGTTGTCCTTTCAGTGACCAGTATGAGAGAGTGAGAGCGATAACACCAAATTTATCACACCTGAGACCTTGTAACACTAACGAGTCACATGACACCGGGGGGAGGGAAAATGGCCAATTTGGACATTTTCACTTAGGAGTGTCCTGAATTTTGTTTCCAGCGGTTTAGACATGAATGGCTGTGTGAGCGATTTGTTATACAAGCTGTACACTCACTACACAACATTGTAGATACAAAGTGTCATTTCTTCAGTGTTGTCACATGAAAAAGATTCAAGAAAAGTGGCCAAAGGGTGTGTACTTACTTTTTGTGACGTGGAACGCTTTACCCAAATTACGTTTTTTTTTGTTTTTGTTTTTTAGTAGTATTGTATACAGAGGAGGTGTAGTAGTACAGAGGAGTACTGTTTTTGATGGAGGAGTAGGTGTATACGGAGGTGGAGTAGTAGTAGATGTAGTAGTACGGAGTAGTATGTATATGATGGAGATGTAGTAGGTGTATACGGAGTAGTAGTAGCTGTACATACCGAGGTGGAGTAGATGTAGTACTGTATATGGAGGAGTGGTAGATGTGCCGTATACGGAGGAGTGGTGGATGGGCCGTATACGGAGGAGGTGGTGTAGATGGGCCGTATACGGAGGAGGTGGTGTAGATGGGCCGTATACGGAGGAGGTGGTGTAGATGGGCCGTATACGGAGGAGGTGGTGTAGATGGGCCGTATACGGAGGAGGTGGTGTAGATGGGCCGTATACGGAGGAGGTGGTGTAGATGGGCCGTATACGGAGGAGGTGGTGTAGATGGGCCGTATACGGAGGAGGTGGTGTAGATGGGCCGTATACGGAGGAGGTGGTGTAGATGGGCCGTATACGGAGGAGGTGGAGTAGATGGGCCGTATACGGAGGAGGTGGAGTAGATGGGCCGTATACGGTGGAGTAGATGGGCCGTATACGGAGGAGGGGGTAGATGGGCCGTATACGGAGGAGGTGTAGATGGGCCGTATACGGAGGAGGAGGTGTAGATGGGCCGTATACGGAGGAGGAGGTGTAGATGGGCCGTATACGGAGGAGGAGGTGTAGATGGGCCGTATACGGAGGAGGGGGTAGATGGGCCGTATACGGAGGAGGGGGTAGATGGGCCGTATACGGAGGAGGGGGTAGATGGGCCGTATACGGAGGAGGAGTAGATGGGCCGTATACGGAGGAGGTGTAGATGGGCCGTATACGGAGGAGGAGGTGTAGATGGGCCGTATACGGAGGTGGTAGATGGGCCGTATACGGAGGAGGAGGTGTAGATGGGCCGTATACGGAGGAGGAGGGGGTAGATGGGCCGTATACGGAGGAGGAGGGGGTAGATGGGCCGTATACGGAGGAGGAGGTGTAGATGGGCCGTATACGGAGGAGGAGGTGTAGATGGGCCGTATGAGGAGGTGTAGATGGGCCGTATGAGGAGGTGTAGATGGGCCGTATGAGGAGGAGGGGTAGATGGGCCGTATGAGGAGGAGGGGTAGATGGGCCGTATGAGGAGGAGGGGTAGATGGGCCGTATGAGGAGGAGGGGTAGATGGGCCGTATGAGGAGGAGGGGTAGATGGGCCGTATGAGGAGGAGGGGTAGATGGGCCGTATGAGGAGGAGGGGTAGATGGGCCGTATGAGGAGGTGTAGATGGGCCGTATACGGAGGAGGAGGGGGTAGATGGGCCGTATACGGAGGAGGAGGGGGTAGATGGGCCGTATACGGAGGAGGAGGGGGTAGATGGGCCGTATACGGAGGAGGAGGTGTAGATGGGCCGTATACGGAGGAGGTGTAGATGGGCCGTATACGGAGGAGGGGTAGATGGGCCGTATGAGGAGGAGGGGTAGATGGGCCGTATGAGGAGGAGGGGTAGATGGGCCGTATGAGGAGGAGGGGTAGATGGGCCGTATGAGGAGGAGGGGTAGATGGGCCGTATGAGGAGGAGGGGTAGATGGGCCGTATGAGGAGGAGGGGTAGATGGGCCGTATGAGGAGGAGGGGTAGATGGGCCGTATACGGAGGAGGAGGGGTAGATGGGCCGTATACGGAGGAGGTGGTGTAGATGGGCCGTATACGGAGGAGGAGGTGTAGATGGGCCGTATACGGAGGAGGAGGTGTAGATGGGCCGTATACGGAGGAGGTGGTGTAGATGGGCGGTATACGGAGGAGGAGTAGATGGGCCGTATACGGAGGAGTGGCGGATGTAGTAGTACTGTGGCGGGTCGGCATGTGGTTAATGGTCCCTGTGATGTTCTGTTGCCATCATGGTATTAGTTGGAAGGATATGTTGGCCACCATTTGTCCACGTGTAACATGGAGGTCCTATTTGAGATTTCCCGTCACTGTTTTTGGTGACCCCGGGACCAGAATCTCCCCAGCGGGGGACACGGATGGCAATAAAAACATGAAAGGGGTTCTAATCCTTCCACACTTTATAACGTTGTATTCCTAGGTAGTTCTCCTGTGAGAACCTCGGATTCTAACCATTTGTCTCTTTCCCCCCCACAGGTTGTTCTTTTCGGAGAAAGCAGCACTAAGCGTCCCCAAGCCGGAGACGCGTTATGGCGTTCGCTGTGCGTGGAGATGTATATTTTGAAGGACGCGGTGGGAGGGGGAAGGGCGCGTTTTTGCTCATCATCTGGGACACTGTAGCCCCATCCCTTTTCTCTCAATAAATTTTGGATACAATTTTCTATGTTTTTTGTGGTTATTTCCTGGAAATGGAGGGGGGGTGGAAGATCGGGTTGGTTGTGTATTGATCGACACCGTTCGGTCATAAGTCTGCCCGAATGAAGGTGGTGTCATGTATCCTGAATGTGTGTGGTTGCTGGGAGCTCAGGGCTGACTAATGCACTGTTTGCCAGTCAGTCGTCTTCCTTTTCAGCGGCCTCTGGTAAATGGGTGCGAGGGGGGGGGGCTCCTCGGCCTCTGGTAAATGGGTGCGAGGGGGGGCTCCTCGGCCTCAGGTGAACGGGTGCTAGGGGGGGCTCCTCGGCCTCTGGTAAATGGGTGCGAGGGGGGAGCTCCTCGGCCTCTGGTAAATGGGTGTGAGGGGGGGGCTCCTCGGCCTCTGGTAAATGGGTGCGAGGGGGGGCTCCTCGGCCTCTGGTAAATGGGTGCGAGGGGGGAGCTCCTCGGCCTCTGGTAAATGGGTGCGAAGGGGGGGCTCCTCGGCCTCTGGTAAATGGGTGCGAGGGGGGGGCTCCTCGGCCTCTGGTAAATGGGTGCTGGGGGGGGGCTCCTCGGCCTCTGGTAAATGGGTGCGAGGGGGGAGCTCCTCGGCCTCTGGTAAATGGGTGCGAGGGGGGGACTCCTCGGCCTCTGGCAAATCGGTGCGAGGGGGGGGGGGCTCCTCGGCCTCTGGTAAATGGGTGCGAGGGGGGGGGCTCCTCGGCCTCTGGTAAATGGGTGCGAGGGGGGGGGGCTCCTCGGCCTCTGGTAAATGGGTGCGAGGGGGGGGCTCCTCGGCCTCTGGTAAATGGGTGCGAGGGGGGGGGACTCCTCGGCCTCTGGTAAATGGGTGCGAGGTAGGGGACTCCTCGGCCTCTGGCAAATCGGTGCGAGGGGGCCTCTGGCAAATTGGGGTGGGGGGCTCCTCGGCCTCTAATCCTTTCTGGGTGCAATACATTAGCCTGCTGATGGAGGAGTGGCCGTGCCTCTGAAACGTGTTCTGATTGGCCACAATCTCTCAGGCATGACCCAGCTCTGGTAGCTCGAGATCCACTATCGAGTAAACCAGCCAGCGATCTGACTCCCGGCTCTCACAGCTGTAGCCGAGACAAAATAATGGCACTTGCAATTCCACCTTTATTATACACCCCCCCCTCCTCTCAAAACACAACTAAATTACTGGATGGAGATGCTGATATGCCGTCCTGCCAACAAGATCCCTGGGAATGCAGAGTATCTCAAATCTCATAAGATTGCAGAGTTTAGGATCATCCTGTAAAATTTGGGCTCCTCAACTTTCTCTTCCGTTCATGGAAGGACACAGCAGCATTGACCTTGGTGTTATATATCCTTCCTTTCAGAAGAGACTAGGCAGAAAAAAAACTCACTTCAAGTGTTAAGACACTTCTCTCAGTACAGCACCTCCCAGGGGGCGGGTCCCTGTATCTCACTCTTTGGAACATCCAGCCTCAGTTTTTATTCTGCCTAGCGTTAGGAGAAGACATGGCCCTTCTGGAGCCCATGTGTTCTGGAGGTTTTTTGCATTTTTATTTGGATTTTTCCTGCATTTTTTTGGGGATCTACAATCAACTGCCGACTGGGTGACAGGCTGGATCTTGATCCTTGTAGTCCCCCCATGTTCGGCCATCGAGCGTGTGCCGGCCTTTAGCTAGGCCATCCACGACATGCCCATTTGCTCTAGGGGTGGCCAATGAGCTACAGGGCACACATATGGCCAGTCTCTATAGCCGTGTCACAGTGTGCCGGGCCGACAGCCATGCCGTATCTGCCTGCGGACGTTTGTTTTGTCTGGAATGCCTCCAGCCAGTGGTCGCAGGATGGGTAAGTAGTATACCCTTGCCTCGGCAGGGTGGTTCAGCTGGTGCATTCCTGGGGAGGTTGACATGGCGGTCCGCCCTGCTTTCCTCTCTCCCTTCTTCCCCGTTCTAGGTGGAGATGGGGGGGCTCTGTTACTGCCCAGGGGCAGTGGGGTGCTGGTGTTTTTTACTTGTGCTTATGTGCTGGACAGTGTTTGCTGTATGTTACTGAGTGTTTTAAACACGTGTACGGCTGCCATTTTACCGGTGACGTGGTTTTATAGGTCGGTGGCCATTTTCTTGTAGCCCACATGCTGTTTTTTTTCTGCATGTCGTGGCCATCTTGAAAAAGTCTTGGCCTCTAGTGTCTGGAATAACGGTGTGAAGCCGCAGCATTCTTCCTGAGGCGACGGGAGAGCACTCTCAGCTTTGCACAGTAGTACAGCCTGTTTCTGGGTGGCATCTCCCCTGCTCTCTAACAACCGGGAGGGTGGCCTGTGGGTCCCGTTTTTCTGCAGTAGGAAGGTGGCATATATAGGTGGGTCAGCATGGAGTCTGAACCAGAGGCTTCTACCCCAACCATGCCAGAGTTAACTTGGTGCCCCTGTTCCTGCGACCTCGTGGATGCTATGGCAGCAGTCCTTGCGTTTGATGCCAGGATTGAAGCAGCAAGTGGCCAGAAGGGGGGTAAAAAGCGCCCCCTCCTGGGGATGTCTGACACGGAATCAGGCCCTGCTATTGCATCTGGCTCTGGTTCGGTTATGTCGGATGATGCAGACTTGGCCCACGCGGACAGTGAGGATGACTCTGCTTCAGGGTCAAAGCATGATAAGGAATTTGGAGCTCTTATCACTGCGGTGCGGGATACTCAAAAGCTTAAGGATTTGGCGGAGGCATCAGACATGCCGGTACCTTTTGGGTTCCGCAAGCCCCCCCCCCGCACCGCGAAAGTGTTTCCTTGTGTTCAATATCTGGACAAACTGTTATACAAGGAATGGGATCGGCCGCAGAGTTTTTGCAGTACCAAAATACTTTGCGGTCCGTTACCCACTTTTTTAGGAAATCTTCCTCAAAAGGGTATCTCCTCTGTCAGTGGACCCTCCGGTGTCCAGGCGGAACAAGGCTACCACGTTACCTGTGGAAGGGGCTTCCGCATTTAAGGATCCTGCAGATAGGAGAGCTGAGGCCTGCTCCATGTTCACAGTGGTGGGGTCGGCGGTGAGACTGGTTTTGGCCGGGGCTCTGGTGTCGTAGACGCTTACCGAACAGGCCAAGTCCCTGGTGCAGGAGCTGGAGGCGCAGAATGCTTCTGAGCTCTGTGTAGACCTGGCCGACCAGTTGGTGCAAGGCCAAAAATTTGTCTGTAAGTCGGCTGAATACGCTCCCCTTGCTCTCCAGGGCCTCCGCGGTGGTACTACGCCGCCTTGTGTGGCTAAAGTGTTGGTCTGCGGACCAGTCCTCTAAGAAGGCCCTGGTGGACTTGCCCTTTAAGGGTGAACGGCTTTTTGGGGCGTCCCTAGATGACATAAAGGATGCCACAGGCGGTAGAGCACTCTGCTCCCGCAATCTGGGAAGGGTAAGGAGCCTCGCCGTAAGCAAGGGCCCTCATTTACTACCCCCAAGCGTTTTTTTTTCGCCCGCCAAGTGCGGCAGAAAACGTTTCCAGGGTGCTAAGGCGCCCACTGAAGGGCGAAAGCGCCCCTGGTTCCGCAAGCGGCTCGGGTGGGGGGGGGGGGCGGCTTCGCGGCTCGGTGGAGGTCTCTTCTTTCCGACCGTTGGATTTGCGAAGTAATTTCCTCGGGGTACACCAAACAGATTTTTTTTCCTCCGGATTTCCTGAAGGATGTGTCAGGGGCTGTCCAGGATCTGCTGGTCAGGGGAGTGATTGTGCCGGTTCCCTCGATGGAACGGTGTAACGGACACAGGCATGCTGCCGAGACAGTTATAATCTTCGTGCAGGGGGACTACAAGGAACTGCATGGCTTGTCACAAGTGAAGGTACCACATTGTATTCTGAGCTCAAAGGGTTAACTGGACAAGTCTCTTTCATTGCTGGAATGCTAATGAACCCTCTTTTGTGTGCAGGTAAACAGCCCCCCTGTGAGGTGTATGCTGATGGGGATTATGTGTGAGTGATAATTGTTTTAAAGGTTAATTGAATTCTATGTGCCTGGCCAGGAAATGTTAAGTGGGGTGAGGTGCCGAAGAGTCTAGAAACTGGCCAAGTGATTAATTCAAGGAGATGTCATTGTTTCAGGGGGTCTGTGTTGAAGCCCCCTACTGGGAAAAGGGGAGGGCGGAAACTGTCATTGTTCTTGTAACAGTTGTAACCAGATATAAGCAGGTGAAATATGCCAAATAAAGTCAGTCTACTTGACCCTTCAAACGTAGCACGTCTCGTTTCTTGGAAGGGCATTCGATGGGATATACCGGCGGTACCTGCATATCGCAGCTTGCCAGGGAAAAGGACGTCTCCAACGGCCGATACCCCTCACTACCAGTGGGTAGCCGTTACATTGGTTGGTAGCAGTGGGATGGTCCTTTTATCCAAAGAGCAAGTGCTGAATGGAGTCGCAGTACGCCAGGCTGAAAAGATCCACACTGAAAGATCTATTGGAGATTCGTGGTAGGAGCGCCAGCAACAGACCACGGAGGGAGCTGATAGCTGACCTGCTGGAGCTGGACGAAATGGATGGATCCATGGAAGGAACGGAGCCCCTTGCACCGGTCAGCAAAGAAGATGTAATTACTGGGATTGTACAGCGGAGATTATCCTTGTATCCAGAAACGTCCGTGGAACTAATCAACCAGCTGTTCCGGGAAGCAAGGGAAGAAATACAAACGAAGAGGGGACAAGAACTGGAACTGGTAAGAGCGAGACAGCCCATTACACCTGCAGTTCCTACCCCCCCACCTGCTGCTACAGGAAAGAAAATACCGTTCACTGCATTCAAAGCTTTTGTAGAAAGTGAGGAGGAAATCGATGGATATTTGGCGGACTTTGAGAGGCAGTGCTCACTACACCAGGTCCCACCAGACCAATGGGTCACTATTTTGTCGGGGAAATTGTCGGGCAAAGCCAATGAAGCCTTTCGGGCTCTCACTCCAGAGGATGTTTTACAATACCAGCAAGTTAAAAAGGCGCTGCTAACCCGATATGCCGTAACGCCAGAAGCCTACCGCCGGCGCTTCCGGGAGTCCAAGAAGATGGCTGTGGACTCCCACATGGAATGGGCCAACCAGTTACAAAGGGTGGCATCGCTTTGGGTCCAAGGGTGCAAGGCCAACACCGGGGAGGAAGTATTGCAGCTGTTCCTAATGGAACATTTCTTCCAAGACCTGGCCGCAGACATACAAGACTGGGTACGAGATCGCCGGCCCGCTAACTTAAACGAGGCGGCTCGGCTAGCAGATGAGTACGCGGAAACAAGGAAAGTAAGCCAGGGTACTACACGGCTGGCTCATAAGGTAGAACCGCGTACTCCAACCGTCACCCCACGCCCAGAGTTTCGGGCTCCAGTCCCACCACGTCCTCAGGGGCCTAGCAACTACCCCCGGGATTCGCCTAGGGTGACGTGCCATCACTGCAGCGACACGGGACATATTGCTCGTTATTGCCCTTTGAGAGCTACAAATAACAATTGGAGACGCACAGAACCTAACACAGAGGTCACTCCATCACGTCCCTCTGCGGCCCACTGCCTGGAGACCGAGGGGGGCCCTGAGGAATGTCTGGGAATTTGGTATGAGGCAGACCCAATACAAGCGGCCTCTCCGGATAACCGTCAGCATCACCGTCAGGAGGTACGAGTGAATGGACAAGTAGCACAAGGCTTAAGAGATTCCGGGACTACTATCACTCTGATTCAAAAACATCTGGTAAAGCCAGAGAACGTGTCCACTCGCACAGTTGCCGTCCGGGTCGCAGGGGGTGCTGTATTTCACGTACCCACCACCCGGGTGCACTTAGACTGGGGAGCCGGGTCAGGAAAGACCACAGTTGGTATCATGGACAACCTACCTGCCGAGGTGGTGCTGGGCAACGACATTGGCCCTCTGACTTCGGCTTATTTACCTACACCTGCTGCTGCTTGTCCCGTGACCACCCGCGTTGCTGGAATCAACCCGCTTGCTGCTGAGAACCGGGTAAGACTACCTTCCCCGACATGTACTGTAGATCCGGCACAATATCACAGTCTAAAATGGGAATGTGACAAGTTGGCCAGTGAGAAATCAGAGATGCAACGACACTATGTCACGTATTATGAGATGTCCCGTGGCTTGAACATTGAAATGCACAAACAGGCGGAAATTGTCAAAAGATTAAATGGGATTTGCATCCAGGTGGTGCCGTATCTGTCCCAAGAGCATCAGCAACAGGTTTTGGGAGCCATTGAGAGAGCAAAGCAAGTGACTGTTCCAGAATTGAATTCTATTCTTCACCGTCACCATCAGCTACCGACATGGTAAGCCAATGGGAAGGCCGACGGACTGTCCAGGCAAACGGAACTTTTACCCTAACAGCAGACCGGACATCCCCAAGTTGATCCGAAAAGGATCAATCCGGGTCTGCCGGAGTGTTCCACAAAGGGGGAGTAGTGTAACGGACACAGGCATGCTGCCGAGACAGTTATAATCTTCGTGCAGGGGGACTACAAGGAACTGCATGGCTTGTCACAAGTGAAGGTACCACATTGTATTCTGAGCTCAAAGGGTTAACTGGACAAGTCTCTTTCATTGCTGGAATGCTAATGAACCCTCTTTTGTGTGCAGGTAAACAGCCCCCCTGTGAGGTGTATGCTGATGGGGATTATGTGTGAGTGATAATTGTTTTAAAGGTTAATTGAATTCTATGTGCCTGGCCAGGAAATGTTAAGTGGGGTGAGGTGCCGAAGAGTCTAGAAACTGGCCAAGTGATTAATTCAAGGAGATGTCATTGTTTCAGGGGGTCTGTGTTGAAGCCCCCTACTGGGAAAAGGGGAGGGCGGAAACTGTCATTGTTCTTGTAACAGTTGTAACCAGATATAAGCAGGTGAAATATGCCAAATAAAGTCAGTCTACTTGACCCTTCAAACGTAGCACGTCTCGTTTCTTGGAAGGGCGTTCGATGGGATATACCGGCGGTACCTGCATATCGCAGCTTGCCAGGGAAAAGGACGTCTCCAACGGCCGATACCCCTCACTACCAGTGGGTAGCCGTTACAAACGGTTTCAGGGGTTTTACTCCAATCTGTTTGTAGTCCCCGAGAAGGAAGGGGTCCGTCCAATCTTGGACCTCAAGGCCCTCAATTGCTTTGTCAAAGTGCAAAAATTCAGGATGGAGTCGATTCGCTCAGTAATAGCAGCGCTCCATCAGGGGGATTGCCTAGCATCCTTGGATATCAAGGACGCGTACCTGCATATCCCCATATGTGCAAAACACCAGAGGTTTTTGCGGTCGGGGAGGACCACTTTCAATTTGTGGCCCTCCCGTTCGGCCTGGCCTCAGCACCGTGGGTTTTCACCAAGGTATTCGCCCCGATTCTGGCCCTGCTGCGGCAGCGCTATCGTAGGATACCTGGACAACCTTTTTCTGAGAGCTTCCTCAAGCTCAGAGTTAGAAGAGGACATGTCTATCACCTGTCAGACCCTCCGAGAATTCGGTTGGCTACTGAATACCCAGACGTCAGTCCTGGTACCGTCTCAGCGGCTGGAATACCTGGGGTTAGTCCTGGATTTCTCAGAGGGGAGAGTTTTTCCTCCCAACGGAAAAACTACAGACCCTGCAAGCTGCGGTTGGCGACCCAGAAATGGGTGTCTCTTCGCTTTTGCATGAGAGTGCTGGGTTTGATGGTGGCCTCTTTTGAGGCAGTTCCGTATGCCCAAGTGTTGCAGAAAGAGATTCTGTCACGTTGGAACAAGCTTCCTTCGTCTCTGGATTACCAGATTTGGGTGAGTCGACTGGTCAAGTCCTCCCTAGTGTGGTGGCTGACATCTCCGGTACTTCGGACCGGGAAATCGTTTCTGCCGTGTCATTGGACAGTGATCACGACGGATGCCAGCCTCTCCGGCTGGGGGGGTGTCCAGTCAGCCCAGGGGCGTTAGATCAAGTTGTGTCTCTGGGTCTGCATGGCCGACCGGTCAGAATCCAGTCTGACAACGCCACGGCCGTGGCGTACGTCAATCATCAGGGGGCACACGAAGCTCGGCTGCAGTGACGGAAGTCGCGCACATCCTCTGGTGGGCCGACAGTTACGTTCCGACTCTGTCGGCGGCGTACATTCTGGGGGTACTGAACTGGCAAGCCGACTACCTAAGTCGCCAAAAGCTAGACCAAGGAGAATGGTCGCTACACCCGGAGGTGTTTCAGAGTCTGTGCCAAAAATGGGGCACTCCAGACATGGACCTTCTAGTGTCTGGTCTCAATCGGAAGGTGTCGCGGTTCGTGGCCAGGTCGAGGGACCCGTGGGCTGATGCGTCAGACGCACCGTGGGGTCACTATCGCCTAATATACGCTTTCCCTCCTCTGAAGCTTCTTCCTCGCCTGCTGCGCAGAGTGGAAGCCGAGGGGATACCAACAATCCTGATCGCTCCGGATTGGCTGCGCCGTCCCTGGTACGTCTGGTGGCAGACGTCCCTTGGTGTCTACCCCTGAGAGAAGACCTTCTGTCGCAGGATCCTATTTTTCACCCTGCTTTACAGTCACTGGCTTTAACGGCGTGGCTGTTAAGAGCCAGGTGCTGAAGGATCGAGGTCTGTCGGACTCTCTGTGATTTCTACCATGCTACGAGCACGGAAGTCTACTTCACGGAAGATTTACCATCGTACGTGGAAGGCCTACATCTCCATGTGTGAGGAGATGAGTTGGCACCCCCGTACATATACGTGATGTCCCGGATTCTGCCTTAAAGGGGTGGTTCCCCTAAAAATAAAGTTTTGACATTGCATTTGCTATAATAATTACAGTTAGAATCGGCTGGTTTTATGTAAAAAATACCTCCGTACGTAGCGTTTGTATTATTCGTTCCCACCGCCACTTCCGGGTACGATGCTGGCGGTGGGCGTTCCTTATTGATGGACAGGCATCCGACCGACGCATCCATCGCGTCACGAGATGCCGAAAGAAGCCGAACGTCGTTGCGCATGCGCCGTATAGAGCCGCACCGACGTTCGGCATCTCGTGACGCGATGGATGCGTCGGTCGGATGCCTGTCCATCAATAAGGAATGCCCACCGCCAGCATCGTACCCGGAAGTGGCGGTGGGAACGAATAATACAAACGCTACGTACGGAGGTATTTTTTACATAAAACCAGCCGATTCTAACTGTAATTATTATAGCAAATGCAATGTCAAAACTTTATTTTTAGGGGAACCACCGCTTTAAGTACGGTTAGGGTCAGATTCCGGCTCTGGCTGTTTATTTTCAGCGACCATTGGCGGCGCACTCCCTGGTGCGTACGTTTGTGCAGGGGGTTCGGCATGTGGCCCCTCCTGTGCGTCCTCCACTGCCTCCATGGGATTTAAACTTAGTCCTCTCGGTGCTCCAAAGGTCTCAGTTTGAAGACATTCGTAAGATTCCATTGTTGACTCTGTCCCAGGTGTTTTTTCTGGTGGCAATTACTTTGGTCAGACGGGTATCTGAACTGGCGGCCTTGTCCTGCAAGGCTCCTTTCTTGGTCATCCACAAGGACAAGGTGGTGCTGGGGCCGCAGCCGTCATTCCTTACAAAGGTTGTTTCGGCTTTTCACATTAATGAGGACATTGTTTTTGCCATCCTTATGTCCTCGGCCGAAGAACCCGAAGGAGGCCACGTTGCATTCCTTGGACGTGGTTCGGGCCCTACGGGTGTACTTGTCTGCTACGGCTCTGTTTCGGAGGTCGGATTCACTGTTCGTGTTGGTGACTGGTTCTAAGAACGGTCTGGCGGTCTCGTCGGCCACCATTTCTAGGTGGATCAGACAGGTCGTGCTCCAGGCCTATGCCCTAAAGGGGTGGGCGCCTCCATTCGACCAGGGCGATTGGTGCCTCTTGGGCTTTCCGCCATCAAGTGTCTGTTTTACAAGGTGGATGTAAATGCATCTTCGGATGCCTCCTTTGGCCGCAAGGTTTTACAGGCGGCTGTTTAAGGTTGAGTTTCCTCCGTTGAGGAACTCAGGTTTGTTTGGGGTGAAGTTTGGTTTGCTGTGTTTTTTCCCCACCCTTCAAAATATTTTGACACTGCTTGGGGACGTCCCTAAGGTCAATTGCTGCTGTGTCCGTCCATGACCTGAAAAGAAAATAGGATTTTTGTAGTCACCGTAAAATCAATTTCTCTGAGTTCATGGATGGACACGGCCCCCTCCCCTCCTTTGTTTGTACTGCTTGTTACGAACTGGAGCTGCATGATGCAGAGAGAGGGATGTACCCGGGGGACCCGCCCCCTGGGAGGTGCTGTACTGAGAGAAGTGTTAACACTTGAAGTGCTGTTTTTTCTGCCTAGTCATCTCCTAAAAGGAAGGTAGATAACCCTAAGGTCAATTGCTGCTGTGTCCGTCCATGTATTTTACGGTGAGTACAAAAATCCTATTTTTTGCATGCACATGATTGGAGGATGAAAGTCAGCTGAGCTTTTGCTCATTTACTAAGCTCCGTAGCAACTGCACTTGCAGAGATAAGTTTTCTTTTGACTTTAGTAAATGAACACCATGATTTGACCTGCTTGGGTGGGTGGAGGATCTTCATAGAGATATATGATTTGACCAGCTTTGGGTGGAGAAATTTGAGTTGCCCAGAGCCCTAACGTCAACCCTACTGAACACCCTTGGGATGGCAATTGTGAGACAGGTTTTTTTTTTTTTTTTGGGTGCCCAGTGTGAGCCAGGTCTCCTCATCCAACCTCACAAATGTTCTTTTGGCTAATTGGACAATATTTACCACAGACATACTCCAACATTTTGTGGGCAGTATTCATAGAGCCAGTTCCGTAAAGTCATATGGTTTGGTATGGAGGGTCTCCGTAAAGTCATATGGTTTGGTGTGGAGGGTCTCCGTAAAGTCATATGGTTTGGTGTGGAGGGTCTCCGTAAAGTCATATGGTTTGGTGTGGAGGGTCTCCGTAAAGTCGTGGTTTGGTGTGGAGGGTCTCTGTAAAGTCATATGGTTTGGTGTGGAGGATCTCCATAAAGTCATATGGTTTGGTGTGGAGGGTCTCCGTAAAGTCATATGGTTTGGTGTGGAGGGTCTCCGTAAAGTCATATGGTTTCGTGTGGAGGGTCTCCGTAAAGTCATGGTTTCGTGTGGAGGGTCTCCGTAAAGTCATATGGTTTCGTGTGGAGGGTCTCCGTAAAGTCGTGGTTTCGTGTGGAGGGTCTCCGTAAAGTCATATGGTTTGGTGTGGGAGGTCTCCGTAAAGTCATATGGTTTGGTGTGGAGGGTCTCCGTAAAGTCATATGGTTTGGTGTGGAGGGTCTCCGTAAAGTCATATGGTTTGGTGTGGAGGGTCTCCGTAAAGTCATATGGTTTGGTGTGGAGGATCTCCATAAAGTCATATGGTTTGGTGTGGAGGGTCTCCGTAAAGTCATGGTTTGGCCAAACTCGTGAAACCATATCTTTATGGAACTGGCTCTGCTGTTCAGGCTTCGAACAAAATGTAGGAGAGTGACTGGGATATTCCAAATCAACCAAAAGAACATTTGTGATGTTGGGTACGGATGATAGATGAGAAGACCCTTCATACTAAAGGCATCCAGAAAGGTTGAGGTCAGGACACTTGTGTTCCTCCACACCAAACCAGTCAAGCTTTGTCTTTATGGAGATGGCTTTGTACACACGGGCACAGTCAGGGTGGAATGGAAAAGTTTCTTCACCAAACTGTTGCCACAAGCTGGAAGAACCCAACTGTCTACAATGCCTTTGTATAAAGGAGTATTACTAGGACCCTTCACTGGAGACACCTGAGCTTGAAGATTTGCATCCACATTCGCGTTTCTCAAATTTTGAGGAACCCTTGATATAAAAAAAAGTTGCAATTTAAGTAGTTGACACCAATGGTTACTCTGCGCAACCAAATTTTTAGTAATGAACTAAAATTGCATGTTTCCCTCACATTGGACAATATGCCCTATCCAATTGTATTCAGTAGTGAAAGACCCCATACTTTGGGGGGGGGGGGGGGATAAAGAACCACCATGGTATTTCATTGTTGGCCACCCAGTAGGTAATGGTGGTAAGAATGGCCACCTTCACATTGGTCAGTCAATGGGAAGAAAAGGCCTATTACAGGTGTGGTTGGTGAAATTAATACCCCCCCCCCCCCCCCCACCTTACATTGGACAATGGGGAAAAATTATCCCCTGGCATTGGTTGTCCCATTACATTGGTGTTCACGGGGAAGAAGTACTCTTTTACATTGGTTAGTGGGAAGATTTCCCCCCTTCCATTAGTTATTAATGGGAAGAGCAAAAATGCCCCATGCATTGGTGGTCAATGGGAAAAGTGATGCCCTTACATTGGTCATCAGTAGGAAGAAATTCCCTGTTGGTCAATGAAAAGAATGATTCTTACATCAGTGGGAAGAATTATCCCCTTACATTGGTCATCAGTGGGAAGGAGGACTCTTAGGTTGGTGGTAAGTGGGTTGAATGGTCCTCAGTGGGAAGAGATCTCCTTCCATTGGTCACCAGTAGGACGAATTACCATGTTACATAGGTGGTCAGTTAGAAGAGAACTCCTTCCGTCACTGGGAAGAATACCCTTTATATTGGTGACCATTAGGAAGAAGTTGGGGATCAGAGGGAAAAATGTCCCTTACATTGGAAGTTGGTTCAAAAGAATGCTCCTTACATTTGTGATCAGTGGGAATTATTCCCTTATGTTGGTCGTCATTGAGGAGAAGGACCCAGTTACATTGGTAGTCAGTGAATGTTCCTTTTACAATGGTCATCTGTAGCAAAAATATCACTACATCAGTGCTTCCTGAACCTGATTTGGGAAAGTCCGACATGGTGTACAGTTTGGTCGTGTTCTATGCTGGATGCATTTGGGTTACTCCTGACGAAGTTCTGGTGCCCCCCATAGGGACAGGATTCCAATGAAAGGTCTTCAGGTAGAACCCGAGTGATGAGACGATATACAGACTACTCCGCTGCATGTGTCGGAGAAGTGTATATTGCCCATTACAGCCCTATCCTAAGGGTGGCAGAAATCTGTCTCTTAGTGACCTGTTGCCTTAGCAGGAACACCAAGGTGAGACATCTCATTGCGAAGACACAAAGAACCAGAACACTCCCCACCATCCTTTGTCACTTTAGAACTGGGCTTTCCACAGAAGGGGCCAGTTTACTGTCCTTTAGACGGGCTAGATCAGGGGTGTCAAACTCAATTTCATCGTGGGCCGCATCAGCATTATGATGGCCCTCAAAAGGGCTGGTTATATCTGTGAGATTAGATGTCCACTGCATCCCCTTCCCTTCACATTAGATGTCAAGAGCCACCCCACCATCAGAAGTTGAGTCCCCCGCTCTCCCTTACATCACAATGCACACCCTTTCCTTAGGCTTCTGCTGGGAAGAAGCTGGATGCATTGCTTGAAAGCAGAAACTAAGGGTCTAGAGTAGGACCAGAGGAGGGCTGGAGAGGTGCAAGAACCACATGAAATGGCCTGGAGGGCCGGATTCAGCCCGCGAGCCTTGAGTTTGCCACCTATGGGCTAGACTGGAAGGAAGGATGCCTCCTTATCGTTGGGCGTCAGCGGAAGGTATTGTGCATCAACGTTGGGCGTCAGGGGAAGGAAGGGTGCCTCCTTAACATTGGGCGTCGGGGGAAAGAAGGGTGCCTTCTTAACGTTGGGCGTCGGGGGAAAGAAGGGTGCCTCCTTAACGTTGGGGGAAGGAAGGGAGCCTCCTTAACGTTGGGCGTCGGGGGAAGGAAGGGTGCCTCCTTAACGTTGGGCGTCGGGGGAAAGAAGGGTGCCTCCTTAACGTTGGGGGAAGGAAGGGAGCCTCCTTAACGTTGGGCGTCGGGGGAAGGAAGGGTGCCTCCTTAACGTTGGGCGTCGGGGGAAAGAAGGGTGCCTCCTTAACGTTGGGCGTCGGGGGAAAGAAGGGTGCCTCCTTAACGTTGGGCGTCGGGGGAAAGAAGGGTGCCTCAGGGGCTGAATGCAATGAAATTAAATGCCCGTGTGGACCACAGTTTGGAGACCACTGCTTTAGAGGTAACCGTATCCCATCCACATTGATATACTGAGAATACTTCAAAACCAAACCCCACTACCGACCACCCTGCATTTCCCATAAATCCTTCCTCTGACCCCCGAGGGTCATGACCCCGCCCACAATCACCACACCAGTCTCCAGTTCATGTAGCAGCCTTACTTTATTGATGTATATGGAAGCTTTTTTTTTTTTTTAATAAAAAAAAAAAATTGTTTAAAACCAGTAATAGAATAGATCATGTGACAGTCAATCCCCGCCCACCTCCCCTCCCCAAACTGGAACAAAAAATTCAACATGGACGGAAGTCCCAAAATTCTGCCCCCCCACACACAGGACACAAGGCAGTCGTTTGAAAAGTGGCACGTGAATTTATTTTGTACTAGTTGCACCAAAGCAAAAATAAAATAAAAATTCAGCAGGTACCCTTCCCCCCACTCCCCACCCCATCACTCAGCAGCCGGGGACAACGCCGACAGCGGCACACGGGTGGTGTTTATTAAAAAAAAAAAAAAACGTCACCGGTTACCGACAAATCTGGAAATACACATGAAAAAGCTTCAACGCATGATCGTTCTATAAACGCAGGGTCATGACATCACAAGGGGCGGTATACAAAAAAGTACAGGAATGTTTTTTTTTTTTTTTACAGGTTAAATGGCTACAAAAATCTCTCAAATCCGATTCCCCCCCCCCCCCCCCCAAAATCGCATGATGACCTCCCCCGAGGGCCCTTTTGCGCTGCATTTATAGAAGCATGATTATAATAAAGAGAACCCGTCACCACTGGACTTAAGCATGAATCTGTGCAAGAGATTTAGAACTCCTGCCATGTGTTTACTGCCACCTAGAGGTCGGTTAGAAATCCCCCCCTCCCCCACACTTCCTGCCCCTATGACAAGGGACAGGAAGTGAAGGAAAAAATCTGCAACGGGGACACAATAATTGTGTCCCCAATAAGTAATTAAAATCTGACCGGGGGTTCTAGATTTCCCCTACTTACTAAAGAAAAGCATTTTTAATTCTGTCTGTGCTGCTGTTGAAGAGATTTACCCTCACTTCCTGTTTGTCAGCCAGACAGGAAGTGAGAACCCTAGGGATTTTTTATTTTTTTGGCTGCTCCTGCAGGTCGCGACATCAAGCCTCGCCCTCCAATGACCTGGCTGCGTCCTTCAATGAACAGAACGATTTTTAAATTTGGCCAGTGTTGCCGTTTTAGAGATTTGCCCTCACTTCCTGTCCGTCAACAATACAGGAAGTGAGGACCCTAGGGAGTTTTTTTTTTGGCTGCTCCTGCAGGTGGCGACATCAAGCCTCGCCCTCTAATGATCTGGCTAGATCCTTCAATGAACGGAAGGAAGGAAACCCCTTTTTAATTTGGCCAGTGTTGCCGTTGAAGAGATTTACCCTCACTTCCTGTCCGTCAACAATACAGGAAGTGATGACCCTAGGGAGTTTTTTTTTTTTTTTGGGCTGCTCCTACAGGTGGCGACATCAAGCCTTTAATGATCTGGCTGCGTCCTTCAATGAACAGAAACGATTTTTAATTTGGCCAGTGGGGGAGATTTACCCTTCCTTCCTGTGTCAGCAGGAAGTAGGGGCGAATTTTTATCTTTTTTGGGCTACACCCGGCAGGTGGCAACGTCAAGCCCATCCATCTAATGATCTGGCTGTGTCCTTCACTGAACGGAAGAACATTTTTATTTGGCCTGCGTTGAGGTGGACAGATTTTTTTTCCCTCACTTCCTGTCTGTCAGTAAGACAGGAAGTGAGGGTGGAGAGATTTTCCCTCACTTCCTGTCAGTAAGACAGGAAGTGAGGGCAAGCACTCCAGCAGCACAGTAAAAACATGGCAGGGGTTCTATCCCTCCTCTACTTTAAAGAACGTTTTGGCTACACCAAGATTAGATAATCGCATGAAAAGGGCCCCCAATTTTCTTTCGAACACATTACATTCGACCCGGGTACCAGGCCAAGAAATCGCAGGAATAAAAATCGTTATAAATTTTGGCACTATGAAAACACAGCAGCAGGATTTGGTCCATGTAAAAAAAAAAAAAAATTAGCATGATGATTCGATCCCCGTTTTTTTTTTGATTGGTTCTACGAAACGCGGGGGCGGGTCACACGTACACAGGACGCTCGCCCCGTTGCAAGAAGCGAAGTTAGATCACCTGAAAAGAAAAACAACGAGAGAGAGAACGGGGGGCCACAGGAATGTTTAAAATGCAGAATTTTTTTTAAAAAAAACGTCCGCCCACCACGCGGTTTTACGAGGACGCGACAATCAGGTTGGCGAGTGCGTGGTCCGGTCCCCAGGCGGCTGGGTTGGAAGGGGGTCGGGGGTGCAGGGGAAGGGCCGCAGCGGGGTGTGGTCTGGCAGTGACATCACGCCTACAAGCTGTGCAATTCGCTCAGAGTTTCTTCCAACGTTTTCTGCATGTGGGAGTTTTCGGCCTTGGTGGCTTGCAGCTTATCTGTGGGGGGAGGGGAGAAAAGGGGAGAGCGTTAGAGATCAGAGAAAACTGTGGGGGGGGCCCAACGGCTCATGACACCCCCATCTAACCTTTCATTGTGTACATCTCACATTTATATCACTTTGTACTGCGCTACGGCACCTGATGGCGCTATAACTCAAAAGGCAAGACCGAGCTGACCAGTTGGGGCCTAGCCACCCTGCTAGGCCCACTACTGCCTGGCGATTGGCCAAGCACCCTTCAATATGCAGATCAACCCTCCTGGCCTCCATCCTCTAGCTTCTAGAAATGTCTCCAAACTCCCAGAACCAAGCACCAGAGCCCTGCCTATGTGAGTCATCCAGCCTGACCTGCAGTAAACCCTGACCCAGATTCCAGACTCACAAATAAATTGACCTGTACTAACCCCATGCAGATAAACCCTCCTGGCCTCCATCCTCTAGCTTCTATAAATTTCTCCAAACTCCCAGAACCAAGCACCAGAGCCCTGTCTGTGTGAGTCATCCAGCCTGACCTGCAGTAAACACTGACCCAGATTCCAGACGCGCACAACATTTTTTACCTGTACCAACCTACTAGCACACTAGAGGGTGCTACACGTGTTTATACCCCTTTGTACAGTGCCTCAGCACCTGATGGCGCTAGAACTCCAATAGCAAGACCATGCTGACCAGTTGGGGCGGCTCAGCCACCCTGCTAGGCCCACTGCCTGGCTATTGGCCAAGCTCCCTTTAGTATGCAGATCAACCCTCCTGGCCTCCACCCTCTAGCTTCTAGAAATTTCTCCAAACTCCCAGAACCAGGCACCAGAGCCCTGCCTATGCGAGTCGTCCAGCCTGACTTGCAGTAAACCCTGACCCAGATTCCAGACTCGCACAAATAAATTGACCTGTACTAGCCTACTAGAACACTAGAGGGTGCTACACATGTTTATAGCCCTTTGTACGGCACCTTAGCACCTGATGGCGCTATAACTCAAATAGCAAGACCATGCTGACCAGTTGGGACGTATTTATACACCACTTCAACACCTGGTGGCACTACAACTCAAACAGCAAAACCCAAGCTGACCAGTAGTGGCTTAGCCACCATGCTATGCCCACTACCTGGGGATTGGCCAAGCTCCCTTTAGTATGCAGATCAACGCTCCACCCTCTAGCTTCTAGAAATTTCTCCAAACTCCCACAACCAGGCACCAGAGCCCTGCCTCTAAATCATCCAGCCTGACCTGCTGTAAACCCTGACCCAGAGTCCAGACTCACACAAATAAATTTACCTGTACTAACCCTATGCGGATCAAGCCGCCTGGCCTCCACCCTCTAGCTTCTAGAGATTTCTCCGAACTCCCAGAACCAGGCACCAGAGCCCTGTCTCTGTGAGTCATCCAGCCTGACCTGCAGTTAACCCTGACCCAGATTCCAGACTCGCACAACATTTTTTACCTGTACCAACCTACTAGCACACTAGAGGGTGCTACACGTGTTTATACCCCTTTGTACAGCACCTTAGCACCTGACGGCGCTATAACAAGGAATATATGTGATATTGTTATGATGACCCCTCACGTTCCTGGCCATTCTGACAAGAACTAGGACAACGTTAACAGATTGAGTCATATTTATATCACTTTGTACTGCGCCACAGTACCCAATGGCGCTAGAATAAGGAGATGCGTATCCGATACGGTCAGAGGGACCCCTAGCGGCACCGGTCTGTCCCGATACAACTCAGACCAGACCATGCTGACAAGTGGTGTCACACACACTGCAGCCCGGATTGCAGAGGACACCTCACATGGGTGGTGGTTGTTTCCTGTGTGTAGCTTCCTTTTTCTGA
The DNA here is from genome assembly GCF_905171775.1 of Rana temporaria. NCBI lineage: Eukaryota > Metazoa > Chordata > Amphibia > Anura > Ranidae > Rana > Rana temporaria. The sequence continues at coordinate 118,615,022 of NC_053501.1, forward strand.
GGGGTCACCAAAATCTATTTTCCAGGACGGGCTAAAATATTGATTGGTGACTGCATGGGTTTTCTTTGATCCGGCAGTGTGTACAGCAAAGGTGGGTCCGTGGTGGGTCCCTCTGGGATCCCTTGTAGAGTAGTCCTGGGACCTCCACAAAGGGGTCTTCAGAAGTGTGGAAACTTTGAGGAACCCTCAAATGTAGAGCCATACCAGGAGACAGATCGCGGGATCTCACACATGCACAGAAATGGCAGTCTGGCAGTTTATTGGCCGGGGTTCCACGTTTTGTCTGCAGCTTGCTGTGGGGGGCACCTAAGCAGGTGCGCTGTGGCTCGGTGTGTCCATTCCTACATGGAGCTGCAGCACAAAAGGAACCTTGGTTAACGAGTAACGCGGTTAATGAGCGTTAACGAGCATTTTGAAAGAAAAGCAACTTTAAAAAAAAAACCTGACTTGGTTTGCGAGTGTTTCGCAAAACCAGCAGAATTCAATGTAATGGGGTGTGCAGTATCGCATTTGGCCAGGTGTTCGGGGGCGCCGGTGACACTCGGAATGGTTCAGAGCCATTTGGAATGACTCAAATACTCCGTTCCTGAGTTCAGCCAAGCTGTCCCCGAGGCTCTCCGGCGCCCCCTCCCACTTCTGGCCAACAGCCGGTATTGCATGCAATAGAAGTCAATGCGGAACTAATTATCTTTGTTTCCATTGACTTCTATGGGGAAACTTGCTTTGATATGCAAGTGCTTTGGATTACAAGCATTCTCCTGGATCGGATTATGCTCGTAATCCAAGGTTCCACTGTGTTTCGTGGAGTTGCTGTTCCCCAACCTGCCACATGGGGGCACTGCTGGCACAAGCACAGGCCAGTACAGAATTACATAACCGGCTGGTTGTTGCCGGTAGGGGAGCAGTTTTCCCGTCGGCTCCAGAATAGAAGAGCCTGCAACCACAACACTCTACAGGAGGACAGCTGAACGGCGTGCAATGCTTACTTTGCGTTCATCCCTTTCAGTAAACTGCGCGGCACCTGTATGGGAAAGGCAAATTTATAAAAAAACAAGTCACCACGAGGGGCGGCACACGCAGGCGTTGTGGGTGACCGAGCAACGTTCAGGTGCGGAGGTGAACCAAATCATGGCAGCTGCTCGGCCAATCTGTGTGCGGCGTGTAGTGCGGGTACAAAAACAGGAGAGGCGCCACTCCAAGGAAGCAGAGAGGAGAAGTGACAGATGCAGTAATCGTAGGCAGGCACACACGTACACATGTACACACCTCCACACACACACCGGAGACTGAAATTGCTATGACCCGTGCGGGGTCAAAAAAAAAACGTATAAAAGCGTAGAGAGCTGGAGGCTGCTGCTGTCCACAATCCTCCACTGCCACTATCGCCCCCTAGTGTGCGTCAGCTAAACTGCTGGTTGGAGCGGCTTGTACAGAAGACACACTAAAGATGTAATTAAAGAAAACCTGTGGGGCCAATTACTGATGGCATACCAGCTCCTGTCAAGGAAAACGGGTACTTCCGAGGGCCGAGATATTTGCTTCTCCCGCAGGAATCCCATGCATCTGCACACCAGATGTACCCCCCTCAACAAAAAGGTGCTCAGACTATCCGCCACCATTACATAGTGCTCACTGACCACTCCCACCACTACATAGCACTCCATAACTGCCCACCGCCACTACAAAGTTCTCACTGACCACCACCGCCACTACATACTGCCTTAACCTGCCACTATAGTGCTCACTGACCACCACCGCCACTACATACTGCCTTAACCTGCCACTATAGTGCTCACTGACCACCACCGCCACTACATACTGCCTTATCCTGCCACTATAGTGCGCATTGACCACCACCACCGCCACTACATATTGCCTTATCCAGCCACTACATAGTGCTCACTGACCACCACCGCCACTACATACTGCCTTATCCTGCCACTACATAGTGCTCACTGACCACACCCACCACTACAATAAGCCCTATCCGGCCATTACATGTTGCTAACTGACCACCCCGCCACTACATACTGCGATGCATAAGCTGTTGGCGCTTTTAAATCCTGTATAATAATAATAATAATACCGCCTTATCCTGCCACTAAAAAGTGCTCACTGACCACCCAAGTCACCACACACTCCCACCACTACATAGTACTCACTGACCACTACCGCCACCACATAGTGCTCACTGACCGCCCCCGGCACTACAATCTGCCTTATCCTGCCACTACATAGTGCTCACTGACCACCCCCCCCCACCACCATTACTTACTGCCCTATCCTGCTACTACATAGTGCTCACCGACTGCCCTGCCACCACATACTGCCCTATCCTGGCACTACATACTGATTGCCCCCCAGCACCACATACTGCCACTACATAGTGCTCACTGATCGCCCCCCCATCCAGCACCACATACTAACACTACATAGTGCTCACTGATCGCCCCCTGGCACCACATACTGACACTACATAGTACTCACTGATTGCAACCCCCCCCGCTGTACCACATACTGACACTACATAGTGCTTACTGACCACCCCCACCACTACATAGTACTCACTGACCACTACCGCCACCACATAGTGCTCACTGACCCCCTCCACACTACTTACTGCCCTATCCTGCTACCACATAGTGACACTACATAGTGCTCACTGACCACCCCCACCCCTAACATTCTGCCCTATCCTGCCATTACAAATTGCTCACCCATTTGAATATTGAGACAGTAAAAGACCACTCTGCCTCACAACCTACTGACCACTGAAAAAAAATAATTTTAGACAGGTGTGATCTGTCATTGGCCAGAATTCTAAAAAGAGTGCCATGACCAAAAAAAGGTTTATTCACCACAGGACTTAGGCCACTTGGGGAGGGACTTAAAAACAACTCCGCCCTAAGGCTTGAGATCACAACAGTATATCAAATCCCTCAATTCTTGATGAGCTCTTCATCCCCTTATGAAGGTTACCAGCAGAACAACCTACACGGGTGTCACATGACGGGTTATAATAGAGGCTACGCTACTCTTCTACACCCCCCCACCCCCAAGTATCCCTTCCGTTGTCATTGAACGTTGGAGCCCCCCCAAAGCAGGAAGAGACCACGACAGAGCAGTACTTCAGAAGATGGAGCTTTATTGGGGAGGGGGGGGCAAGCAACACAAGATTACAACCAGAAAATACTTCAGCCACTATCAACGTGCACAAACCACCCTCCCTCCACCTCCATGGGAGAGGACCCCATCCTGGATGTATCCTTCAGACAGGAAAGTCACTGTTCAGAACTTCGTGTTTTGTGTATAATAAAGTTTATTAGGATCTGAGAACTTCCTGCAGTCGGGCCTCGTGGGCAAAAACAGGTGACATGGACAGATTCATGGGTGCGAACCCAATGCAGAGGAGCGCTAAGTGACTACACAACAAGCTATGGGGGGCTCAGCAATACCCAAGAGCGTCCTAGAGTGCCGCCATGACTGGCATGGTGGCTATTCTATTCAAAGCACCCCATTGGATTAGCTCTCAGATGCCTCTTTTTCGAGACCTCCCCACAGGAGCTCCAGGATGTGTGCCTTTGCTAGTCTCAAAATCGACCTGCTACGGCAATTAGGGGGCCTCACTACTCCTGCTGCATTCCAAGTGTCACAACTACCCATCTAGTAGATATTTTGGGCCACAACTTGTTTACAACACGATTTTAGTATCTTCCCCCTCAAGTTTAGTGCTACTTAGTTCAGTCTTAGCTAGATACTCCCCCTTATCTTTCAGGTTCACTCAGACAGTGCTAGTTATCAGACGGGGCATATAAAGTCATTGTCTTCTTACATTTGGAGACTGAAAATGCCTCCTCTGTACTGCAATTAGCTTAAGTACAATTGGGTTGGATTAAACTTGTGTTTTATTGAAGAGTTAAGATGCCTGTGGATGGTGCTGAAGCAACAGGGGACCAGACTTTCCAGCAGTCAGTAGTAGTACTTGCTGTGTGGCCCACTGTATACCCCCACTGCAGACTCCACAGTCAGTAGGGCAACTTTCTGCATGCCCCACTGTATACCCCCATTGCAGACCCCAGCAGTCAGTACCATTTGCTGCATGGCCCACTGTATACCCCCATTGCAGACCCCAGCAGTCAGTACTATCATTTGCTGTGTGGACCACTATATGCCCCCATTGCAGACCCCAGCAGCCAGTGCCATTACTTGCCGGGTGGCCCACTGTATACATACATTGCAGACCCCAGCAGTACTTGCTGGGTGGCCAATTGCAGACCCCAACAGCAAGTAGTGGCACCTGCTGTGTAGCCCATTGCAGACCCCAACAGCAAGTAGTGGTACCTGCTGTGTAGCCTACTGCAGACCCAACAGTCAGTAATGGTACCTGCTGTGTGGCCCACTGTATACCCCCATTGCAGACCTCAGCAGTCAGTACTATCATTTGCTGTGTGGACCACTATATACCCCCATTGCAGACCCCAGCAGTCAGTGCTATTACTTGCTGTGTGGCCTACTGTATACACCCATTGCAGACCCCAGCAGTACTTGCTGGGTGGCCCATTGCAGACCCCACCAGCAAGTAGTGGTACCTGCTGTGTAGCCCACTGCAGACCCCAACAGCAAGTAGTGGCACCTGCTGTGTAGCCCATTGCAGACCCCAACAGCAAGTAGTGGTACCTGCTGTGTAGCCTACTGCAGACCCAACAGTCAGTAATGGTACCTGCTGTGTGGCCCACTGTATACCCCCATTGCAGACCTCAGCAGTCAGTACTATCATTTGCTGTGTGGACCACTATATACCCCCATTGCAGACCCCAGCAGTCAGTGCTATTACTTGCTGTGTGGCCTACTGTATACACCCATTGCAGACCCCAGCAGTACTTGCTGGGTGGCCCATTGCAGACCCCACCAGCAAGTAGTGGTACCTGCTGTGTAGCCCACTGCAGACCCCAACAGTAAGTAATGGTACCTGCTGTGTGGCCCACTATATACCCCCATTGCAGACCTTAGCAGTCAGTGCCATTACTTGCTGTGTGACCCACTGTATACCCCCAGCAGTACTTGCTGGGTGGCCCATTGCAGACCCCAAACAGCAAGAAGTGGTACGCGCTGTGTAGCTCATTGCAGAGTCCAACAGTCAGTAGTGATACTTGCTGCGTGTCCCAATGTATACCCCCAGCAGTACTTGCTGGGTTGCCCATTGCAGACCACAAACAGCAAGAAGTGGTACGTGCTGTGTAGCCCATTGCAGAGTCCAACAGCAAGTAGTGGTACCCACTGTAAATCCCTATTGCAGACTCCAGCAGCAAGTAGTGGTACCTGCCGTGTGGCCCATTGCAGACCCCAGTAGTCAATGGAAGCATTCAACAGCAAAAGGGCTAAAACGAGACTGCTAAAGACCAGAGTCATGTAGTATGTCCCAACCATATCCTGACATGCGTCTTTGCATTTCTGCAGTCTGATGGTCTCCTCTAGTATATCTGAAGTCTGAGAGATATCCATCAAATGCTATTATCAGCAGTCCGTTGGACCTGCCAGGGGCCATAGTAGAGGCTACCCATAGATTGTAAGTCAACAACCACAGTTATGAAGTGTAACAAGCCTGACAACGGCACAAATATTCCCATGATGTGTAGTCACAGAACACCCCCAGCACAAATACGGGTTTTGTAGGACAATGACCCCCCCCTTTTTTTATTGACCGTTAAGTTGGGTATTTACTGAAATGTCATGTTTTGCAGGTATTTGTAAAAACAGTTCCATGTGGGTGGGGAGGGAGGGCATTAATCGGGGGGACAGAGTAGGTTGCGATGATATGGAGGGCCTTCCAACGTGGCACTAGACAAGACTAGCGACACCCTGGCCGGAAGCGCTGTACGTCTCCATCCTGGTTCCGCCATGCTATGGGAGTGTGGGGCTGGGCCGGGAGACCTCAGTCACAGAGGTCATGGAGGGTGAGCTTCAACTCACTAGACAGAAGCCTGTTTTTCTCCATCTGGCTGTAGAGGCGCTCTGTGGGGGGAGGGGGCAGAGGAGAGGGGGCGGTGGAGACAGACAGGAAAGAAAAGAGAAAACAGAGAGACAGATTGTGTTAGTGGAAGAGAGACAGCTTTGTGTTTGGGGCTCTTCACCCAGCCTTAAACCTCTTATGTATATATACACATTGGGCCTCTGAAAGGACAAATCCACCCAAAGTGATAATTGATCATTACAGGAGGACTCAGGATGACGAGGTCTTCCCGGCCTCATTCGTGTCCCAAAATACATCCAGATTGGAGAGGCACCATTTGTATGGAAACAGCAGAGATCTCACCTCTGTAGTCCCTGAGAGAGATCACATTCTTCAGAGATCTCTCTCAGGGGGGATCCGTTGGGGGGAACCCAATGAGGAGGTCTCTGAAGAATGATCTCTTTCTAAGGGACTCTAGTGGTGAGATCTCAAGAAAGTGATCTCTCGGACTCCAATGGCGAGGTCCTGGAAGAATGTAATCTCTCTCAGGGGCTATAATGATACAGTCTCTGAAGATAGATCTCTCTCAGGGACTCCAGTGGTGCACTCTCTGAATAATATGATCTCTTAGAGACTCCAAATTCTTCAAAAACATCACCACTGATCAGGAACTCCAATAGTGAAATTACATTCTATAGAGATCTCAACTTTGGAATCCCTGGGAGAGATCACATTCTTGAGACGCCTCTCAATTGGAGTCCCTGAGAAAGATCACATTCTTCAGAGACCTCTCCATTGGAGCACTAGAGGGATCACATTCTTCAGAGACCTCTCCATTGGAGCACGAGAGGGATCACATTCTTCAGAGACCTCTCTCAGGTGAGGCTTCTCATGAATGTGATCTCTCTCAGGGATTCCATTTTTGAGGCCTGTAATTTCACCATTAGAGTTCCTGTTGACTTACAATGATCTCTCTTAGGGACTCCAAATTCTTCAGAAATTTCATCACTGATCTGTCAGGGACTCTAATGGTGAGAATCCCTGAGTGGTCACATTCTTGAGAAACATCACCATTAGCGTTCCTGAGAGAGATCTCAACTGTAGTCCGAGAGATCTCCAGAGACCTCACCACTGGAGTCTGCCAAAAATCAATGAGGATGTTTGTGAAGAATGAGGAGTCCCCGAGAGGGATCACATTCTTCAGGGACTTCACCATTGGAGAGTCCGAGAGGGATCACATTCTTCAGGGACTTCACCATTGGAGAGTCCGAGAGGGATCACATTGTTCAGACACCTCTCCATTGGATTCTGAGAGAGAACATTCTTCAGAGACCTCTCTCAGGCACTCCACATTCTTTATAAACGTCCCCATTGATCTGTCAAGGACTCCAAATGGGAAGGTCTCTGAAGAATGATCTCTTAGGGACAAATTCCTCAGAAATTTCACCACTGATCTCCGTCTGGGACTCCAATGTTGATATCACATTCTTCAGAGACCTCACCACTGGAGTCTGAGAAGGATCATATTCTTCAGAGACCTCGCCACTGATCTGTCAAGGACTCCAATGGTGAGAATCCCTGAGAGATCACATTCTTGAGAAACATCACCATTACCGTTCCTGAAAGAGATCACATTCTTCAGAGACCTCACAACTGTAGTCCGAGAGAGATCTCCAGAGACTTCGCCACTGACCTCTCTCAGGGACACCACTGCGGAGGTCCCTGAAGAATGATCTCTCTTGGGGACTCCACATTCTTCAGAAACCTCCCAATTGATCTCCATCAGGAACTCCAGTGGTTAGGTTTCTCAAAAATGTGATCTCTCAGGGATGTTGGACTCTGAAGAATGATGCCCTGAGGGATCACAATGGTGAGATCACATTCTTCAGTGCTCAACATTGGAATCTTTGAGGGGGAAAAATCCTCACCACTGGAGTCTGACAGAAATCAATGAGGAAGTTTCTGGAGAATGTGGAGTCCCCTAGAGAGATCACATTCTTTAGGGACTTCACCATTGGAGTCCGAGAGAGATCACATTCTTCACGGGCTTCACCATTGAAGTCCAATGGTGAGGTCTCTGAAGAATGTGATCTCGGACTCCAATGGTGAAGCCCCTGAAGAATGTGATCTCTTTTGGACTCCAATGGTGAAGCCCCTGAAGAATGTGATCTCTCTCGGAGTCCGAGAGGGATCACATTCTTCAGAGACCTCTCCATGGAGTCCGAGAGGGATCACATTCTTCAGAGACCTCTCCATGGAGTCCGAGAGGGATCACATTCTTCAGAGACCTCTCCATGGAGTCCGAGAGGGATCACATTCTTCAGAGACCTCTCCATGGAGTCCGAGAGGGATCACATTCTTCAGAGACCTCTCCATGGAGTCCGAGAGGGATCACATTCTTCACGGGCTTCACCATTGAAGTCCAATGGTGAGGTCTCTGAAGAATGTGATCTCGGACTCCAATGGTGAAGCCCCTGAAGAATGTGATCTCTTTTGGACTCCAATGGTGAAGCCCCTGAAGAATGTGATCTCTCTCGGAGTCCGAGAGGGATCACATTCTTCAGAGACCTCTCCATGGAGTCCGAGAGGGATCACATTCTTCAGAGACCTCTCCATGGAGTCCGAGAGGGATCACATTCTTCAGAGACCTCTCCATGGAGTCCGAGAGGGATCACATTCTTCAGAATCAGAAGATCAAAATATCAGCTTTGTGTGGACCAATCCTTCTATAAAGGGTCTGAGAACCATTTCCTCCCTACCAACCATATTCTCTTCCATTACAGACCAGAAAATTAGAGTGAAAACCTGATTGGTTGGTATAGACAGAGTTCCGTCAAGAGACCAAAACAAGACCCACTGCCTCTGGAAACTGGGGCAAGCAACCCCTTCCCATGATGCAGTTGGCCACAAACCGTATGACCAATTGTACTGCAGTTCAAAAGTGTCTACAAGCCGCACCAAGGAAGCAGTTGTACTCAAAACCAAGGGTAGGCAACCTCAGAACCTCAGCTTGTGGTAAAGCTACAAATCCCATCATCCCCTCCGCTTCTAGGAGTCCAGCCAGTGGCTGTCAAGTCCTGCAATGCCTCATGGGACTTGTAGTTTCACCACATCCGGAGTGACAAAAAAAAAAAAAAAAGGGGGAAGTAAATATAGGATGAGGAGGCGACAACCTCCTTACAGGGACCTCATGTGGTCCTGCAAGGTTTTGGCCCTCGTCGGCACTATATATGGGTAGCAGTACACTGGTGCAGTCCCATGTACAGGAAACAAAACAATCCCACCACTGCTCCCTCCTGTGGAGAGAGATGGAATTACAGCTGAAGCTCTTATCTGCACATACAGGAAGCCTGGGTGTCAAAGATGGCCGTGGAGTGACTGTGACACGTGTTCAATGATAAGCCGGCCACAGAGGACACGCCTTCTTCACACAGCTTATCGTTTGATTGATTTTACACGACATGCCGTAATCTGAGCAAGAACAGGATTATTCTTCCTTATCAATTCTAATGGGACTTTGGCAGCGTTCGTGGCATTTCCCAGATTGGAGGTTTGGGGGGGGGCTAATTAAATCATTTTATAGCTTTCTGCCTTTAAACTTTTTATGACCCGGACTTACCAGTCTGACCTTGATCAGTCGTCTCCACTCTAATCCCAGACTTGAATTTTATAGAACAGGAAACTCCACATTCTACAGGGAGAAGGGGAGCCAATGGGGACAATAGCTGCACAGTACGTCACTGCCTGAGGCGGGCAGAGGTGAGAAACCGGACTTCTACATTCTAGACCCACCTTCTATATATTATCCCTGATGAGGCTCCCCAAGTACGTACCTCCTATCCCCCGATAAGGATCCTGGACACCCTCTAACCCCCTTTATATTATCCCTTCCCCCAATACAGTCTCTGGACTCACCCATCACCCTTTATATTAAGGCCTCACATCTGATGTCCCTGGACTCACCCTGTATATATTATCTCTGATAATGTCCTTGGACTCGCCCTGTATAGATTATCCCTGACCCCGGATTATGTCCCTGGTCTCACCCCGTATTTATTATCCCTGACCCCTGATCTAACCCTGTATTTATTATCCCTGACCCCGGATGATGTCCCTGGTCTCACCCTCGTACTTATTATCCCTGACCCCCGGTCTCACCCTGTATATATTATCCCTGGCCCCCGATTATGTCCTGGGACTCACCCTGTATAGATTAAAGGGGTTTGTAAAGGTTCATTTTTATTTTCTAAATAAGTCTTTTTAGGCTTGTGCATTGTTGGTTCACTTACCTTTTCCTTCAATTTCCCTTCTAAATGTTTTTTTCTTTGTCTGAATTTCTCACTTCCTGTTTCTCCTCAGTAAGCTTTCCACCATCATCCGAGCGGTGGTTAGTCAGCCTGAACAGCTTACTGAGGAGAAACAGGAAGTGAGAAATTCAGACAAAGAAACAAATTTAGAAGGGAAATGGAAGGAAAAGAAGTGAACAAACAATGCACTAGCTTAAAAGAACCCATTTAGAAAATAAAAAACAAACCTTTACAACCCCTTTAATCCTCACCCCTGATAATGTTCCTGGACTCACCCTGTATATATTATCCCTGACCCCTGATGATGTCCCTGGTCTCACCCTGTATTTATTATCCCTGACCCCGGATGATGTCCCTGGTCTCACCCTCGTATTTATTATCCCTGACCCCGGATGATGTCCCTGGTCTCACCCTTGTATTTATTATCCCTGACCCCGGAGATTATGTCCCTGACCTCACCCCGTATTTATTATCCCTGACCCCGGAGATTATGTCCCTGACCTCACCCCGTATTTATTATCCCTGACCCCTAAACTCACCACGTATATATTATCCCTGACCCCTGATGATGTCCCTGGTCTCACCCTGTATTTATTATCCCTGACCCCGGATGATGTCCCTGACCTCACCCCGTATATATTATCCCTGACCCCTGATGATGTCCCTGGTCTCGCCGACGTATTTATTATCCCTGATCCCCAATGATGTCCCTGGTCTGGCCCTCGTATTTATTATCCCTGACCCCGGAGATTATGTTCCCCGGTCTCACCCCGTATTTAATATCCCTGACCCTTGATGATGTCCCTGGTCTCACCCCGTATAGATTATCCCTCACCCCTAATGATGTCCCTGGTCTCACCCAGTATTTATTATCCCTGACCCTTGATGATGTTCCTGGACTCACCCCTGTATAGATTATCCCTGACCCCGATAATGTGAAAAAACACCAGGGTTTACAACCCCGACCCATCCATACCATAAGAGGAGAAATAGAAAGTGAAGCCTTGCTTGTAGTGACTAGTTTAGGGGGAAAACATGTTGTAACCCACCAAAGAAAAACATAAAAATAAAGGGGGTCACCGCAGCAGTTATGTTTAGACACTAAACAAATGGCATTCCTTGCAGACACACACACACACTCACACAGAGACACACACTCACACAGAGACACACACTCACACAGAGACACACACTCACACAGAGACACACACTCACACAGAGACACACATTATACACAGAGACACACACAGAGTGTTGGCGGCTCAGGAATGTACAATACACCAGAGAGTCGCAGAGAATGCGGAGCCGCCCAGCTGATAAGGAGAGTCACATTCCTGCCCTCATAGTCCAGCGGTTCTTTACCTTCTGATGAGGTGTGCCTCCCACCCACAGCTACACTTACACCACGTCCTCCCTCTTCACACTTACCCGAGGTGACCGAGCCGTGAACTCCATTCATCTGTCACCAATCTGGAAACCTCAATCCGTGGACTTGCTCCCTCTCTTTTGGGTCCGGGGCAAATAAACTTACCGGGGGTTAGAGAAGTTATATATAGTCTGCTGCCACAAAAGCAAACCCCCTGCCATGCATTCGCTGTATACGTCAATGTGCTGCAAACCTGCTCATCTACAAGCCAGGCTTCAGCCGGTCCCTACACCGATCGAAAATCGTCTGGGAATGGACACGTTTGGCCCCCTCTTGCTTGACACAAGAGGCTTACTGGAAAATTTTCATAGATTGCATTCCGCTGCTAATCAACTGCAGTCACTGGTCAGTGTATTCCGACAGCGGCTAGTGCAGGCAATCAACTGCAGTCACTGGTCAGTGTATTGCGACAGCTGCAGCTACAGGCAATCAACTGCAGTCACTGGTCAGTGTATTGCGACAGCGGCAGCTACAGGCAATCAACTGCAGTCACTGGTCAGTGTATTCCGACAGCGGCGGCTGCAGGCAATCAACTGCAGTCAGTGTATTCCGGCAGCGGCGGCTGCAGGCAATCAACTGCAGTCACTGGTCAGTGTATCCCGACGGCTGCAGGCAATCAACTGCAGTCACTGGTCAGTGTATCCCGACGGCTGCAGGCAATCAACTGCAGTCACTGGTCTGTGTATTCCGACAGCGGCGGCTGCAGGCAATCAACTGCAGTCACTGGTCAGTGCATTCCGACAGCCAGCAGCTGCAGGCATTCAACTGCAGACACTGGTCAGTGCATTCTGACAGCGGCGGCTGCAGGCAATCAACTGCAGTCACTGATCTGTGTATTCCGACAGCAACGGCTGCAGGCAATCAACTGCAGTCACTAGTGAGTGCATTCCGACAGCGGCAGCTGCAGGCATTCAACTGCAGTCACTGGTCAGTGTATTCTGACAGCGGCAGGCAAACAGCAGTCACTGGTCAGTGTATTCCGACAGCTGCAGGCAATCAACTGCAGTCACTGGTCAGTGTATTCCGACAGCGGCGGCTGCAGGCAATCAACTGCAGTCACTGGTCAGTGTATTCCGGCAGCTGCAGGCATTCAACTGCAGTCACTGGTCAGTGTATTCCGGCAGCTGCAGGCATTCAACTGCAGTCACTGGTCAGTGTATTCCGGCAGCTGCAGGCATTCAACTGCAGTCACTGGTCAGTGTATTCCGACAGCTGCAGGCATTCAACTGCAGTCACTGGTCAGTGTATTCCGACAGCGGCAGCTGCAGGCAATCAACTGCAGTCACTGGTCAGTGTATTCCGACAGCTGCAGGCATTCAACTGCAGTCACTGGTCAGTGTATTCCGACAGCGGCGGCTGCAGGCAATCAACTGCGGCAGCTGCAGGCTTTACCACTGCCACTCCAGTGTGAAAGTGTTTAAACTTAACTCGTTTACACACAAAGTCTATTCTTTTGATGTAAATGACAAAATTGTTTATTTAGACTTGAGGCTGGGTTCACACTACTACACTACTTTCATCCTACTTTGCTCTGCTACATTGGTCCTACATTTATCCTACATTGGTCCTACATCCATCCTACTTTCATGAACAGGATACTACTTTGGTCCGACTTCAATGATATTCAATGGGCCTGAAGTAGGATCAATGTAGGACCAAAAGTAGTACAGGGAGCATTTTCAAAGTCGGAACGACTTGTGTAGGACGCTACAAGACGCTCTCATAGGGAAACATTGAACACAGAGCAAAGTAGGATGAAAGTAGTGTGAACCCAGCCTAAAACAGAGTTCTGCCGATTTTTTCTTTCTTTAAAAGTCAGAAACTACAATTACCGCACCTGCTGACTTTTAAAATAAGGACACTTACCTGTCCTGGGCGCCCGCAATGTCGGTGCCCCGAAGCCGATCTCTTCCCTTGGCTCTCGTGTGCTGCCACCGCCATCTTCGGTAAGGGGGACCAGGAAGTGAAGCCTTCACTTCCTGGTTCCCTACTGCACATGCATAACTCGTGCAGCGCTATCCCACTGGTCCCTGCTGTCTTCTGGGACCTGTGTATCTCCCAGGAGACAGTGGGGGGAATGAAGGGAGTGGCGTAGATACCCGCGGGTGGCTCGGGTATCCATGCCCGGAAGTAGGAGCAAAATACCTGTATTACACAGGTATCTGCTCCCCCCTGAAAAAGGTGCCAAACATGACACCAGAGGGGGGGGGGGGGGGGGGCGTTTTTCAAAAAGCGAAAGTTCAATTTTCAAGTGGAACGTAAAGCAGAGTACCCCCCGAAAATTGAACTTTCGCCGATAAAGAATGTTCTGATACTTGGCAGACTGCCCGGATTTTACGGCTGCCGGCTTCAGCAGAGCAGAGAGAATTCTCTGCATAGAAAGATCGGGAAATACTTGGTCAAGATCGCAACGTGGAAAAAAATAAAACGCGATAACGATTTGACGTTTAATCGTGCAGCTCCAAGGAATGGAGCAGGTTGGAGTGACCTTAATTATCGTTTTGCCGGCCCTTTAACTAAAACCTGCAGAGCGGATACTGACCGCAGCAATACAAACCACACACAGACACACACAGACACCATGGGCAAAGAACGCTTCACCTTCCCAAAACAAGCGACGCCTTCACAAAAGACACTCAGTCACTCCATCGTTTATAAAAGAAAGTTCTTTTCCTATAAACAGTTTGTACAATCTCATCGCAGAATGGAGGGAGCGAATGAGACGGAGAACAGAGAGAGCGAGGAGGAGGAGGAAGAGTCCAGCAGCAGGTGGCTTGTCGGGAGGGATGAGCTGCATTCATCTACGTGAAAAAAGAAGAAAGCGATCGGTAAAGAAGCGAGATTGAAGAACTAAGAGGGAAGCATGCGGTAAGCTGGGGGGAGGGGCAATAAAAAAAAAAAAGCCACACGTGTCACACTATTAGTGGTGGTAAAAAACACGCAGAAAACTTGTCTGGGGAGGGGGGCAGACAGATGAGATCACACAAGCCTCTGCCCCGCCTTGGCACTCCGCAAAGCTGTGAAAATTTAAAAGCTGCTGGAACACACGGCGAGGTTAGTACGGCGGGCCGCGCCTGAGCACGCCCCCACCCTCGGCAAGCACACACACGGTATTTACATGGAAGTCATATCATTGAGGGCGTGGTCCAGCTCCTCACTAATCGCTTTGTACTTCAGCTTCTGGGCGTAGAGCTCATCTAAGGGGGGGGAGGGGGGGGGGACAGAGAGAAGGCGAATGAATGAGGGGTGAATTACAGGCACTGCCCTGAGAAGATGTCAGACCTCGGCCTAAAAAAGGATAAAAAAAAGCACTCGGCTCCCAACATGGTTAATAAACATTCTATGAATATCCTCTTTATTGCCGGATCTTGGCTGTGTTTCCACAGCGCGCTTTTTTTTTTTTTCCCTTGACCGCGCCAAAAACATGTAACCGGAAAATTCGCCTTTTACAAAGTCCCGTCTGATGGCAACTCTTACAATGTTAAGAGACCCTTTGGAGGGGCAAATATTTCGGGGGGGCTTACCTTCCAAATCGTCAATGGTTTTCTCAAGTTTGGCGACTGATCTCTCGGCAAATTCTGCTCTGGTCTCGGCCTGCCGGGAAAAAAAAAAAAAAATATGTAAATTTAATTATTTGTTTCATGAACTTTAAAAATTGATACAAACCAGCAACATAAAAAGCGAAAAACGCTAAACACATAGACCGATGATCGTAAGCAAGGATGAGCTCTGGCGTGTTCGCATAGAACACGTGCAGAGCCCGCCAGGAAGTGTGCACGGCGCTGCGCTAATAACAGCCAGGGAGACATTTCACGATCCCTGCAGCCGAGCATCGGGACAATGTCTCCCTGGCTGTGATTAGCACAGCGCCGTGCTCACTTCCTGACGGGCTCTGCACGTGTTCTATGCGAACACGCCGGAGCTCATCCTTAATCGTAAGACCAGCGGAAAGCGATAGGGGGGGATAAACCTAGACTCCGCCCCTAAAAAAAAAAACGGGTGGAATGTGTTCCCAAAAGGTGAACTTATCCTTTAAGAGGAGTATATATTGGGATGGGGACGGCAGGCATTCTGTAGGTTTAGGACCCATCCCAAATATGACCGTTGGGGCACACAAATGCTTTTTCCTACATCAAAGACCCGTTGCACTTATAAACCAACTTGCGCCTCGGATTCCATCCTTAAAACTGATGTTAACTCAAAGTGAAGGTGCCCCTCGCTGAACTCTCTCCACCCGGTCCCTGACACTTTACAGGGACTAGGAGTTCCCGCTCCCACTTCACAGCTAAGGAAGAATAAGAGGCAGCAAAAAGACAGTTCTGGACCCACAGACACCCTATTTTTGAGTCAGCAACTACAGTACTTGTAGCTGATTTTATGAAGAAAGGAGACGGAGAAAGAAGAAGGAGTAGAGGAAGAAAGGAGACGGAGAAAGAAGAAGGAGTAGAGGAAGAAAGGAGACGGAGAAAGAAGAAGGAGTAGAGGAAGAAAGGAGACGGAGAAAGAAGAAGGAGTAGAGGAAGAAGGAGAAAGAAGGAGTAGAGGAAGAAAGGAGAAGGAGAAAGAAGAAGGAGGAGAAGGAGAAGAGGAAGAAAGAAGGAAGAAGGAGGAAGAAGGAAGAAGAAAATAAAGATTAAAAAAAAAAAAAAAAAAAAGAAGGAGAAGGAAAAAAAAGAAAGGGACTGAAAAGAAAGAAGAGAAGAAATGGAAAAAAATAAATGAAAAAAGGAATAAAAAGAAAAACAGAGAAAGAAAAGGAAGTAAGAAGAACAAGAGAAGGAGAAAAGAGAAGAAAAAAAAAAAACGAAGAGAAAGAAGAAAAAAGGACTGAAAAGAAGAAAAGAAAGAAGAGAAGAAAAGAGGAAAAGGAAGGAAGTAGCAAAAGAAAAAAGAAAGAAAAGGAAGGAGAAAAAGAAAAAAAATAGTAAAAAGCAAAAAAAAGGAAGAGAAATGAAATCGTCTGAACACCCAGTCAGATTTCTATATGATGCTGAACTCCAGACAGATATAAAGTAATCTCCCCTACAGCAGAACCAACACTGGGAGAGGGAGGGGCATTGCCAATAGCCAATCAGGTGCGGTGCTCGTGTGTTATGGGGAAACGCTAACAGGAGCAATAGCAGAGAAATAATTCATCAGCCTGCTGCTCCTCTATCGTCCAATCACAGGCTGGTGACCAATCTATTCCTTCAGTATAGTAGAGAAGAGCCGTGTGACTGGCTCTGTGGTCCGGGAGACACGTCTCCGGACTGGCCGGACTTTAAGCGGCACCCTATATAGACCTTCACCTGTATTCAGCCTTTATTTTAAAAAGGCATCATGGGGGGGGGGGGGGGGGGCAAACTTTCTCTAAGCGGAGCTGTAACATCTGCCATCCTGTTCTCAGACAATGATTATTTTGTTTGGCTCTCTTCTGGCTCAGTCAGTCCACCGCGCCCCGCATTGTAATGGAGGGCTGGTCACTGACCGCTCACAGAACATTCCAGGAGAAAAGCCTTTGCACAACCCCGAGTGAGATCTGTTCAGGGGGTAAGGCTGTCCCAGAGACCGATCAGTTCCTTCGATCCATCTATGGACAGGCTGGTTGTATCGAAGTCGATCTATCAGCACAACCATCCTGTCAGTTTGCCCCACATAAGATCCCTCCTGCTGGTTATAGCCGACAGCAGTGATCATTGTATTGTGATGGCGAGGAGACCCCCCCCCAACTGTCAGAATACAATAGCGCTACCAACACGTGATGATAGGAAAAAGAAAAATCACATATACGATGGCCGGCCCAGCGCTGAGCAGCGGCCAAACACGGAGGCTAAAATCCAACTCACCTCTTTTAGCTTGTCTGTCAAAAGCTTAATTTCTTCCTCATATTTGTCTTCCTTTTGGGAATACTGTGGAGGGAAAAGAAAGGAGACGATGTAAACAAAAACACACTATGATGTCACAATGGTCAGGACTAAAAACACAAACCAATGAGAAACAAGTCCTTAGAAAGTTTTAAGTTGAAAGTTTAAATCAGCCTATATTCTGCCTTCCCTGGTCCCCTCTCCGCCACCCCAATCCCCCCCCCCCCCCTCACCAACATAACATCCTAAAATAAAACCTTTGCTTGATCACAGGGTCTCTGTGCTTCTCTATGTAATGCAGGACTGCGGCTGGTGGGAGGAGCCAGCAGGGTGCAGCCGTTATCACATATTTAATTTTAAACCCAGTGATGTCATCAACGCGTCTCTCTGTGCTTCTCTATATAATGCAGGAGGACCGTGGCTGGTGGGAGGGGCTAATAGCTTCCTGAACACATCACAGCACCCCCTGGCCTCAGTACTCCTCCCAAGAAGCCCGGGTGCAAGCAGTGGGAGGGGTTATGCAAATTTCAAAATGCCTTAATAGGCAGGTGTCAAGTCTGGAAGGAGTGGGCGTTTCTGTATTTGCATAGTCAACGCCCACATGTGATACTGAGCCTTTATCATTGGCTTTGTTCCTGGGGGAGGAAACTCAGATTACAAATTCTCCCCACATACAACCGGCCAATGTCTTTCTCTTTTACCCCAGGGGCGCCACCACATAAGTGAAGATTTAATAAAAGGAATAAAATACTGCATTAAGAGTGGCTACACGTTTCAGGGGAGCGGACCGCCCCTTTGTCAAGCCAGGTAAACTCTCTGCAGTATCTGGTTGTTCTACAGTGGATTCTCCTTTCTTTTTTTAATGGAGTGCTACATGGATTTTAAACCCATTCCTCAGACGGTGGCGCCCTCTTGTCTTATGTGCATTAGGGTGACCTAGGACTGGATACAACCAGATACTGCAGAGTTTTTCCTGGCTTGACAAAGAGGCTGTCTGCTCCAAAACACGTAGCCACGCCCCCTGGACACAGCGACCCTGGCGAAGAGCGGCGGTCCTGGGCAGCGCCAGCTGATGCTACCCAAATGGATACCAGAGAACTTCTCCAGCTTGACAAAGAGGCAGTCTGCTGCCCCAAAACAGGCAGTCATGCCCCCTGGACGTCCAAAGAGAGGAGGTTCTGGGCGGCGCCATCTGGTGCTACCCGGAAGTAGTTCGTCCTGCCAGCGGAGAGCTTGTGTTCCAGCCTGAGCGCGGTCCTCTCCTCCTTCGCCGGTCACCTTAATACCGGCCTCTGCGGTACCCGGTCGCTCGAAAGAGGATTCTCCTTTGGGTTATACAACACATTTCTAATGGAGTGCTACTTAACCCTTTGCTCATTACATCTACACTTAGTTGCGCCCTCTTGTGTTTCTCTTACGAACAAGCAGGAGAAAACATCCCCCCCCCGCCTTGGCTGGCACACTTACCTTCTCTGCCTGAGCCTCCAAGGACTTCAGGTTGTTGGTGACATTCTTCAGCTCCTCCTCCAGCTCCGAACATTTGCTGAGGAGCGACGGAGGGCCAAAGAGGAGGAGAAGAGGAAAGGAGAAGAAGAGGAGGAGGAGGAGAGAAGAGACACAGGAGAGATAAGAGGATACAAATCACAAGAAGAAAAAAAAAGTTGGGCGCCTCCTCACTGCCTGCGCTGTCACCATTGTTCCGATTTCAAAATGTTGGTATCTTTATCGACAACGCAGCGACACTTCCCCTCCGGAGGTTGCGACAGAGCAGGAAGTGAGGACAGACCACAGCGAGTACCGAAGGGAGGAGGAGGAGGGGACAGGACAGAGGGGAGGAGAGAAGGGAGCAGCCTGGAGAGGAGAGACCATTTTCAGTACCTTTTCGTCAGATGCATTCAAACACTTGAGGTTCTGGTCCAATAACCGGATCTGCTCCTCGTGCTCACGGACCCGGCTGGGTTAGCGGTTGCAGGATACGGATGAGTGGGGTGGGGGGCGGGGTTTGGAGAGGGGGGGGGGGGCGCGGTCGGCCACACAACACACAGGAACAAAGCCGCAGGGACAGGAACAGGAAGGACAGGAGGAAGGGCAAAAACAAAACCATCAAAATTCAAGTCATGCAAAGTGGGAGGAGTCACACAAGGCCTAAAACATGTTATGTGCAATAAAAATGTACGATTTCTTATATGCTATAACCCCGCCCCCTCCCACCACACTGGCCTATCACTACTCGCTAGCTGACGTGTGGGGTAAAAGCATTAGCCCGCACGGTGCCATCAGGGTTACGAACAGAACTGAATTTAAAAAAGTTAAATATACAATCAAGTCATTCCAAAACAATATAATAAAAAAAAAAAAAAAAAAAAAACGAATTAAAAAAATAGAAAAATAAAACTAAAATAAAAATAATAATAATAATAATAATAATAATAATAATTATTATTAAAAAAAACTAATACAAATAAATAAAAAATAAAAAAATATTAAAAAAATTAAATTAAAATTATAATAAAAAATAATAATAATCAATAATATTATATAAAATTAGTGTAAAGTACGATTTTATCAACAATGTTCTATTCTACAAAGATCAGGATCTGGCGGCAGGCTATCCCTGACCTACAAAGCTACGTGACAAATACAAATCAGCCACCAGGGGGCAGTCAGTTCCTGCCACGCCGATCTATTCAGGCCTTGTGTAACACAATCGGGGAGGGGGGGGGGGGACAAACAATGCACTGGAGGGGGGGGGGGATTGGAGGTTATTGGGATACTCACGCCTCTGCCAGCTCCGCCCTCTCCTCTGTGCGTTCCAGATCGCCCTCTATGATTACCAGTTTACGGGCCACCTGCAAGATGAGTGGAGATCATAAAAAAAAATGCAAACACAGCAGAATTCTGAGCAATGCTGCATAATAAAAAAAAAAAAGTCGGGATAGGAGGCTCTGCACTGGATAGCAATGTCAGTATAACATGTTTCAGGCACTAGCAACTGAATGGGAAACGCAACCCCGCTGGTGTGTAAATTACAAGAGCAGCTGAACAGAACTGCAAATGTTTTGGCTGACTGAACATGCAATTTTTTTTTGTAGTGCGACGTGTTCCCCACCCCTCCGGGGCTTCACCGGACACCGTCCCCCCCCCCTTCACCGGACACCTGTCTCCCCCCACCCCTCCATGGCTTCATCGACATGTCTCCTCCACCTGTGTCCCCCACCCCTCCCTGGCTTCATCGCACACCCAACATGTCCCTCCCACCCCTCCGGGGGCTTCACCGCACACCCAACGTTTCCCCTTCACCGACACCTGTGTCCCCCACCCCTCCACGTGTTCACCGACACCCGACGTGTTCTGCCCACCCCTTCACCCAACACCCGTGTCCCCCACCCCTCCATGGCTTCACCGGCACCCGACATGTCCCCCCCCACCGGACACCCGTGTCCCCCCCCCCCCCCCCCCGACATGTCCCCCCACCGGACATCCGTGTCCCTCCACCCCTCCCTGGCTGCACCACACACCCAACATGTCCCTCCCACCCCTCCGGGGCTTCACCGACAACCGTGTCCCCCACACCGGACACCCGTGTCCCCCACCCCTTGACCGGATAACCCGTGTCCCCCCACCCCTCCCTGGCTTCACCGCACACCCAACATGTCCCTCCCGCGGCTTCACCGGACAACCTATCGACCATCCGACGTGTTCCCCCACCCCTCCGGGGCTTCACCGACACCCGTGTCCCCCACCCCTCCACCTGACGTGTCCCCTCCACGTGTAACCCAGCCCCTCCATCAGACACCCGTGTCCCCCCCCACCCCTTCCTGGCTTCACCGACACCCAACGTGTCCCCCCCACCCCTCGCTGGCTTCACCGACACCCGTGTCCCCCAACCTGACGTGTCCCACCCACCCACCCCTTCACCGGACACCCAACATGCAACCCCACCCCTCCACCGGACACCCATGTTCCCCCCACCCCTCCACCGGACACCCATGTTCCCCCCACCCCTCCACGGCTTCACCAACACCCAACGTGTGTCCCCCCACCGGACACCTGTGTCCCCCCACCCCTCCCTGGCTTCACCGCACACCCAATATGTCCCTCCCACCCCTCCGGGGCTTCACCGACACCCGTGTCCCCCCCACCGCTCCCTGGCTCCACCACACACCCCAACATGTCCCTCCCACCCCTCCACGGCTTCACCGACATCCGTGTCCCCCCCTACCCTCCCTGGCTACACCGCACACCCAACCATGTCCCTCCCACCCCATGTCCCTCCCACCCCTTTCGTGCTTTAAGCACGAAAAAAAAAAAAAAAACGGCCCGGGTCTGGCTGCAGACGGGGGGGTCATCACCCAATGATTGGGTCCTCACCTCTTCATACTTCCTGTCTGCCTCTTCCGCTATGTGTTTGGCTTCCTTTAGCTGGATTTCTTGCAGTTCCATCTTCTCTTCATCTTTCAGCGCTCGGTTCTCAATGACTTTCATCCCTCTGAAAAAGAAGAAGAACACAAATACTTCAGTCAGGTCCCCGATGGCTGAAACGTACCCCCCCCCCCCTGAAATTGTTTTGATTTAAGTCCGATTTAAAAAATGAATAAAAAGTGGAAATTCAACTCCTCAATCAATACGATTTGTAATCCTCATGCTACTAGCATCAGTAAATAGATTTACTTGTTAGAGGATTGGACTGACGGCAGTGGGAACCGATGGCCCTCATTGCTACAAATGAAGCGGGAGAACGCAGGAAGAGAGGAAAGATGGGCCATCAGGGCTAAAAAATGATGGGTCCGGCTAAAGACAGGCTAACCGGGGTCTTAAACTGGCAGCCCTCCAGTTCTTGCGAAACTACAAGTCCCATGAGGCATTGCAAGGCTGACAGTTACAAGCATGACACACAGGTAGAGGCATGATGGGACTTGTAGTTCTGCAACAGCTGGAGGGTCACCAGGGACGGGGCCAGGCGGCGACAGGCCCCAGAGACGGGACCAGACCCCAGAGACGGGCCACAGAAACGGGGCCAGGCCCCAGACCCCAGAGACGGGACCGGGCCACAGAGACGGGACCGGGCCACAGACCCCAGAGACGGGCCACAGAAACGGGGCCAGGCCCCAGACCCCAGAGACGGCCACAGAAACGGGGCCAGGCCCCAGACCCCAGAGACGGCCACAGAAACGGGGCCAGGCCCCAGACCCCAGAGACGGGCCACAGAAACGGGGCCAGGCCCCAGACCCCAGAGACAGGGCCGGGCCACAGAAACGGGGCCAGGCCCCAGACCCCAGAGACAGGGCCGGGCCACAGAGACGGGACGGGACCAGGCCCCAGAAACGGGCCACAGAAACGGGGCCAGGGACCGGGCCACAGAGACGGGACCAGGCCCCAGAAACGGGCCACAGAAACGGGGCCAGGGACCGGGCCACAGAGACGGGACCGGGCCACAGAGACGGGACCGGGCCACAGAGACGGGACCAGGCCACAGAGACGGGACCAGGCCACAGAGACGGGCCACAGAGACGGGACCAGGGGCCAGGCCTCAGACCCGGGCCACAGAGACGGGACCGGGCCCCAGAGACGGGACCGGGCCCCAGAGACGGCTGCGGTAATTACTAAGGCAGCAAAACTGATCACATCACCTGTGCAAATGAATGGAAAGCCTGAAAACATGACCTGTTGGGGCGCCTTGAGGACTGGAGTTGAGAAACACTGGGCTAGAGACAGGCCAACGCTGAACTCATTCTGGAAATACAGATTGCCTGGCTGTCTGTCTGAAAACTGGGAACAAGCACACATCAGAAAAGGCGTAGTCCCGAGGTGAGCATGTATGGCAGCATTTGCAGGCTCAAAATAAAAAGCCCATGGTTGGGGGGGAGGGGTTAAATGAGCTAGACCCGGAGCCACACATCATCCACCCCACAGTAAATTCTCGATCTGTGCACATCTTTAGGTTCAGATATCCAGGCTGCACACTACGTGCCAAGATCTCCCAGCATATTAGAAAATTGTACCCAATAAAGGATTGTTTCTGGCATAAGAGAGAACCTGAGATAAATGACATGCGGCGGCGTGCCAACGGTGACCTAACATGAGACCAGAGCCAGGAGCAGCCATGACGGCGTGTCCGGGGAGGGGGAGGAATGCTGCGCAGAGCAAGTATCTTTATCCGATACATTAGCCTTGATTTTCGGTAATAAAAAGGCTGCAGTTTGGTGGAGACGCTCCGGGGCGGCACACGCAACGCGCTCAGTCACAGGTAAAAGCGCCAATTAAAAAAGCAGACAAGTCGGGATGTGTCGTAATGCAGCAACACAACTGGTTTGGCTGCAGATCAGACCACAAGCTCAGGATGACGACATCAGAAGGAGGATTTCAAAACCAGTTCTGGAGGAGCCGCCGGGCAAGAGGATTAAAGGGGTATTCCGGCTTCAATAGACGAAGAAAACCCGGCGGCACACAGATCTCAGGATCTTATCCAACCGTAACACAAGGAGAGAGAGACCAGTATAACTGCCATCTCAGAAGACGGGGGGGGGGGGGGGGGGGGGCACACTTAAAGCAAAACTTCAACCAATAATGGTGAGAATGACGTTAAGTGTGGCCCCCCAAAATGCCAACCATGGAGCCTCCACGTAGAGTGGCCCACCCCCTCCAACCACGGAGCCTCCACGTAGGAGTGGCCTACCCCCTCCAACCACGGAGCCTCCACGTAGGAGTGGCCTACCCCCTCCAACCACGGAGCCTCCACGTAGGAGTGGCCTACCCCCTCCAACCATGGAGCCTCCACGTAGGAGTGGCCTACCCCCTCCAACCATGGAGCCTCCACGTAGGACACAAGGAGCCTCCACGTAGGAGTGGCCTACCACCTCCAACCATGGAGCCTCCACGTAGGAGTGGCCTACCCCCTCCAACCATAGAGCCTCCATGTAGGACACAAGGAGCCTCCACGTAGGAGTGGCCTACCACCTCCAACCATGGAGCCTCCACGGAGGAGTGGCCTACCCCCTCCAACCATGGAGCCTCCACGGAGGAGTGGCCTACCCCCTCCAACCATGAAGCCTCCACGTAGGAGTGGCCTACCCCCTCCACCATGGAGCCTCCACGTAGGAGTGGCCTACCCCCTCCAACCATGGAGCCTCCACGTAGGAGTGGCCTACCCCCTCCAACCATGGAGCCCCCACGTAGAGTGGCCTACCCCCTCCAACCATGGAGCCCCCACGTAGAGTGGCCTACCCCCTTCAACCATGGAGCCTCCACGTAGAGTGGCCTACCCCCTCCAACCATGGAGCATCCACGTAGAGTCACAGCCACAAGCCAACCAATAAAGGGAGTGACCCCCAAGCTCAACTACAGGGACCAAGTCTGTATGGACCATCCTGGGATTTGGGGCTCCTGGGACACTTGAAGCACAGGTTCACTTTAAAGTGGGGCTCCACCCAAAAGGGGAAGCTCTGCTTGTCAGCCGCCGCCTCCCCCCCTTCACAGCCACATTTGACACCTTTTGGGAGGGGGTACCTGGTTTTGACAAGTACCCGCTCACGGCTTCTTTCACCCTCCATTCCCTCGTCAGTCCCCCCCCCCCCTTCCCCGCAGTGCACTTTGCAAACCACGCAGTAGGAAACCGGCTGCGACTAGCCGCAAGGCTTCACTGCTGGTTTGCTTAGTCAAGATGGCGGCGCCAGTACCCCATTACAGAATCGGCTCGGGTGAGGACACCGCTGGACGCCCGGACAGGCAAGTTTCCCGATACTAAACGTCAGCAGCTGTAGTACATGTAGCTCCTCTAATGAGCCTGGAGTTCCTCTAACACTCCCCCGTCACGGGTGAACGGGCAGCCAGTGATAACGGGAAACTGGACTAACCAGAACCTTCTGGGATTAGAGAATACACATACCTGCCCAGAGAACATTCCGGATCACAGATGGTGGAATCTAAACACACCAAATCCTGCTAACAATTTCCTGACTAACAGGAAACGCTGGACGGTCCGGCATATCCTGGCTGCAAGAGAGGGGGGGGGGGGAGCAATGACTGAAGACAATGTGAAAGATTGGAGCATTTTTACGACTGAAAAAGTAGTGACACCGGCGCTTTATCAATCCCTCCTCCTGGTGCGAGGGGATAGCGGCTTTCTCCCACCTAAAGAGATGACATTAAATGTAGGATTCAAGCTTAAACCCAACTAGAAAGTCCCCTCCCCCTCATATATATATAAAAATCTTTATTTTTTTTTTACATCAATTTTCAGGCCAGTCATGTGATCTCCTGTGTCAGCCAGTGGTGGCTGCAGGGGAGAGGAGAGACCGCTCTGACATCACCCGGTAAAGCCTGGAGAGGCGACGTCAGCCATAAGCGCGCATGTCCCAGCCATGGTCTGTGGGGGAGAGGAGAGCTGCAGGGGAGAGTGAAGAGCGCTCCAACATCAACTGGTAAGGCCTGGAACACCGACATCACCCATAAGCTCTCATGTCCCAGCCCTTGTGTGCAGGGGAGAGGAGAGAGCACTCTGACATTGGCTGATAAACCCTTGGGGGGGGGGACCTTACCCATAGGCCCTCATGCATCAGCCATAGTCTGTAAGGGAGAGGGCAGCTGCAGGGGAGAGTGAAGACGCTCCGACATCAACTGGTAAGGCCTGGAACACTGACATCACCCATAAGCTCTCATGTCCCAGCCCTTGTGTGCAGGGAAGAGGAGAGCTGCAGGGGAGAGTGAAGACGCTCCAACATCAACTGGTAAGGCCTGGAAATCCAACGTCACCCATGGGCTCCCATGTCCCAGCCCTTGTGTGCAGAGGAGAGAGCACTCTGACATTGGCTGATAAACCCTTGGGTGGGGGACCTCACCCATAGGCGCTCATGCATCAGCCATAGTCTGTAAGGGAGAGGGCAGCTGCAGGGGAGAGCGCTCCGTCATCAACTAGTAAGGCCTGGAAATCCGATGTCACCCATAAGCTCTCATGTCCCAGCTATTGTGTGCAGGGGAGAGGCGAGAGCACTACGACATTGGCTGATAAACTCTTGGGCGGGGAACCTCACCCATAGGCGCTCATGTCCCAGCCATAGACTGTAAGGGAGAGGAGATCTGCAGGGGAGAGGACAGCATGCTCCGACAACAGCTGGTAAAGCCTGGAGAGATGACGTCACCCATAAAAGCTCCATGTTCCAGCCATTGTGTGCAGAGGAGAGAGCGCGCCGACATTGGCTGATAAACCCTTGGGTGGGGGACCTCGCCCATAGGCGCTCATGTTCCAGCCATAGTCTGTAAAGGACAGGAGAGCTGCAGGGGAGAGCGGAGAGCACGCTCCGACTTCACCTGGTAAAGCATGGAACATCGACATCACCCATAAACTGCCATGTCTCAGCCCTTGTGTGCAGGGGAGAGGCGAGAGCGCTCCGACATCAACAGGTAAGGCCTGGAACACCGACGTCACCCATAAAGCTCCCAGCCATGGTCTGTGGGGGAGAGAGTGCGACGACATCAGCTGGTAACGCCTGGAACACTGACGTACGTCACTCATAAGCTCCCATGTCCCAGCCATTGTGCGCAGGGGAGAGGAGAGCTGCAGGGGAGAGAAGAGAGTCCTCTGACAAACCCTTGGGCGGTGACATCACCCATAGGCTCTCATGTCCCAGCCATAGTCTATAAGGTAGAGGAGAGCATTCTTCGACAAAGCCTGGAGCGGTGACGTCACCCAAGTCCCAGCCATTATGTGCAGGGGAGAGGAAAGCTGCTGCAGGGGAGAAGAGAGCACGCTCCAACAACAGCTGGTAAAGCCTGGAACACCGACATCACTCATAGGCTCCCATGTCCCAGCCATTGTGTGCAGGGGAGGGGAGAGGAAAGCTACTGCAGGGGAGGGGAGAGCACACTGACATTGGCTGATAAAGCCCTGGAGCAGCGACGTCACCCATAGGCTCTCATGTCCCAGCCAGCCTCTGTCTTTGCTCCCTCCTCTCCCCCAGACAAGAATTCTACTTTAAAAAAACGTAAGTTGCATGGAAGTTCGGAAGTCTAAACGTTTTTTTTTAGTAATTGGAAGATTTAGAAACTAATCCCGGAGTTCTGCTTTAAGGACAGTAAAGTCTGGTATTAAACTAACAACATGTAATTGGCTATTATTGGTCACGCTCCCTCCCCCACCTCCAGGATTGGAAGATATTTACCATCACAAATTTAAAATGGATTATCACTGGGCACACGCTGTCCTATCAGTCCCCTCCCCCCGCTTTACCGGTAATAAGATACAGATGGATCCTGTGACTCGGATAAATTAACGTAAATCACTTAATTTCTGACTTCTTGTACTGAATCTTTATGAAGGAGCCGCATTGTGACCAGCTGTGGCAGCCATTACCTACCGAAATGGTGTCTTCAACCTTCCCTCCAACCATGGAGACGCCACGTAGAGCGTGGTCTCCCCCCTCCAACCAGGGAGACTCCACGTAGAGGGGTCTCCCCCCTCCAACCAGGGAGACTCCACGTAGAGGGGTCTCCCCCCTCCAACCAGAGAGACTGCACATAGCGTGGTCTCCCCCCTCCAACCAGAGAGACTGCACATAGCGTGGTCTCCCCCCTCCAACCAGAGAGACTCCACGTAGAGGGGTCTCCCCCCTCCAACCAGAGAGACTCCACGTAGAGGGGTCTCCCCCCTCCAACCAGAGAGACTCCACGTAGAGGGGTCTCCCCCCTCCAACCAGAGAGACTGCACATAGCGTGGTCTCCCCGCTCCAACCAGGGAGACTCCACGTAGCGTGGTCTCCCCGCTCCAACCAGGGAGACTGCACATAGCGTGGTCTCCCCGCTCCAACCAGAGAGACTGCACGTAGCGTGGTCTCCCCGCTCCAACCAGGGAGACTCCACGTAGCGTGGTCTCCCCGCTCCAACCAGGGAGACTCCACGTAGCGTGGTCTCCCCGCTCCAACCAGGGAGACTCCACGTAGCGTGGTCTCCCCGCTCCAACCAGGGAGACTCCACGTAGCGTGGTCTCCCCGCTCCAACCAGGGAGACTCCACGTAGAGCGTGGTCTCCCCTCCAACCATGGAGACTCCACACAGAGCGGTCTCCCCCTCCAACCATGGAGACTCCACGTAGAGTGCATTCATTCCCAACCCTCAGTAGCGCAGATGCCAACATTAACCAAAACTATGCAAATAAGAAGGCGGGTTCACTAGCTGGCTCCGCCCCAGCCACTCACCTCTCGCTCTCATCTGCCGATTTCTCGGCCTCCTCCAACTTTTGCAAGGAGGTGGAAAGGCGTTCCTGGGCGCGGTCCAGCTCCTCCTCTACCAGCTGGATGCGGCGGTTGAGCGATGCCACTTCAGCTTCAGCCTGGAAGAGAGAAAAAATAATGCGGTGAGACAAATACTGGATCGAATACACCGATTGGGCAGAAGGTAGAGAAGGTTGGGTGGTTGTGGTGTTGGGTTGTCATTGGGCAGAAGGTAGAAAAGGTTGGGTGGTTGTGGTGTTGGGTTGTCATTGGGCAGAAGGTAGAGAAGGTTGGGTGGTTGTGGTGTTGGGTTGTCATTGGGTAGAAGGTAGAGAAGGTTGGGTGGTTGTGGTGTTGGTTGAAGGTAGAGAAGGTTGGGTGGTTGTGGTGTTGGGTTGTCATTGGGCAGAAGGTAGAGAAGTTTGGGTGGTTGTGGTGTTGGGTTGTCATTGGGTAGAAGGTAGAGAAGGTTGGGGTGTTGGGTTGTCATTGGGTAGAAGGTAGAGAAGGTCGGGTGGCTGTGGTGTTGGGTTGTCATTGGGTAGAAGGTAGAGAAGGTTGGGTGGTTGTCGTGTTGGGTTGTCATTGGGTAGAAGGTAGAGAAGGTCGGGTGGTTGTCGTGTTGGGTTGTCATTGGGTAGAAGGTAGAGAAGGTCGGGTGGTTGTCGTGTTGGGTTGTCATTGGGTAGAAGGTAGAGAAGGTTGGGTGGTTGTCGTGTTGGGTTGTCATTGGGTAGAAGGTAGAGAAGGTCGGGTGGTTGTGGTGTTGGGTTGTCATTGGGTAGAAGGTAGAGAAGGTCGGGTGGTTGTCGTGTTGGGTTATCATTTGGTTTTAGAGGTCAGTTAATCTATTGTTAATGGCAGCCTCACCCCATGTAGGGGTATTGGTGCCCCCACTGTCTATACCACCCCCCCTCTAAACTTGGGCCCCATATACACAAATGTACCCCTAGGGGCCCTGTTTGCCCACACAGGGTGGGTTGCCGAAGGAGAAAGGGGGAGGGGTTAGGGCCCCCGTTTTCTTGGCTGGAGGATACTGAACACACTAATTCACCCAAGTACTTCTGGTAGTGCAACGTCTTCTCATCACGCAGTGCTGATACGATCGGCCAATCATCAGGCTGTCACCGAGGGGCCGGGTTAGGCTTCTTAGCTCCATGCAAGCTCCGAAACAAAACCACTTGGAGCTTACACAGGGGACATCAATATAAAGACAGTTGGGGGAGGGGTGGTGTCTCTACTAAATAGCAATGTAAATGAATAGACCTGCAGGTCACCTTGACCCATGGATGGGCACCCGGCCCAGTGCATTGTGGGCCCCACAGCAAGCAAAGCGTGCAGAAGACTTAATAAGGGAACATCATCATCACTGCAATGCAATTAACTCATCAGAAGGGGGGGGCGGGGGAGACGTCTCTACAAATCCGATGAGCTGGGCTGGGCAGGATATTGTGGTTAAACGGTGATTTCAGATATGACTGTCAGCTCTTCGGTTTCTATTAGTGACACCGGCGTGTTGCAGATAAAATGTGATCACTCCAAGGGGAGACACAGCGGGGGCCACAACCACATCCACTGTTGGAAGTACTACAAGTCCCAGGACTGAGCCAGAGACATGATGGGATTTGTAGTTACTACTAAAGCTGGAGTGCCAAGATCGCCCTGGCACCTCTCAGGACGGCCCCTGCCATCTCTCGGGCTGACCCTGCCCCGGGGGCCTTGGCACCTCTCAGACCACCATGTTAGAATAGGTTAGCCTTAGGGCAGGGGCCGTCCTGGGGTCTAGAGGCGAGATGGGTTTGTTGGGCCTCATTCAAAAAAGGTGCTGGAGGCCCGTAAACGGGATGTTTATACAGTTTGACCCACCGTTGGGTCAGCAACCAGGGCTGTGGAGTCGGAAGATAAATGTCCCGACTCCTCAGTTTTATGTACTTCCGACTCCTCTGTATTAATATGCGAATGTATTTTATACATTCCTTGAGGGAAAGAAACGCAACCTACCACAGGACTACTGGCTGGGAAGCCAACAGTCTACTGTATTGCACAGTTTAAGCAAAAGACAAACACAATGAAAACAATCAAGTGGCTGGATAGTAGCAGCAGGCATAAACATCAGGAACAGGATCTTTACCAGTTCAAAAATACAAACCACATTATTTGGTTGTTTTAGAACAAAAACAAAGCTTATCTATAATGAACCAAAAACAAAATCTGTAAAACCTAGAAATGGTTTATATTAATCTTGAAATGTAGTTCTAGGCTTAGCAAATGCAAATCAATTCAATGTAGAGTTCTAAGGAAGAGAATTGCCTCTGCCAGATCCTCTTTCATAGAAGCTCTTAAGTCAGACTTTATTATTTTTAGGACTGACTTGGGTGGGTGGCATTGCAGTAACTATTCTGGCCACATCACTAACGATCTCTGGATAAACAAGGATGGCTTCTTCAACAGTAAGTTTTGATGAGCGGTCATACTTTTCAACTTCTTTTAGTGTTTTATAAAACTCCTGTTGGAATTTTTTTATTTGGACACTTCCTGGTTCTCTAACATGTGTTCCCTGTAAAAGCAGAACACAACACTATGGAAAGTAGAAGTATTGCCGCTCCTAATTGTGCGTTGCGTGCCATATAGTGAAGCACATGAAAAGCGCGCTTCTTCACGGTCACTTAACGTGTTCGTTTTGCGGTTACGTGAGGCACTGCATGCATTGGTCTTTATTCTTACAGTAGAGAAGTCATTAATTATAATTTTTTGTGAATTGGGACATTTAAACTTGCTTTTTTTTTTTAATTCCAATCTAAATTTAGTCGGAGTCGGTGCATTGTTTGCCGACTCCAGGTACCCAAAATTTCCCCCGACTCCTCGACTCCGACTCCACAGCCCTGTCAGCAACCTCGTCAAATCTAGGTCGGGGCCTGGCACGTCTAGGTTGACCCCTCTGACACATCTAGATTAGCCCATCCAGGTATTCTAGGTTAGTCATGTTCACTACATAGCATGGCCCCCCCAACCTACTCTACCAGGGCTGACCGAGAGGTGACAGAAGGCCCCCCCCCCCCCCCAGGCAGGGGCTGACCAAGAGGTGCCAGGGGCAATCCTAGAGTTGCCAAGGCCCCCAGGGGGGGCAGAGGCATCCCTAGACATGCCAAGGTCCCCGGGGGGGCAGGGGGAATCCTAGACATACCAGGGCCCCCAGGCAGGGGGCAATCCTAGACGTGCCAGGGGGCAATCCTAGACGTGGCAGGGGGCAATCCTAGACGTGCCAGGGCCCCCAGGCAGGGGGCAATCCTAGACGTGCCAGGGCCCCCAGGCAGGGGGCAATCCTAGACGTGCCAGGGCCCATTGGGCAGGGCTAACCTGGGCCGGAAGGGCTCACTCGATCTGGCTGTGAAGCTCTGGTGTCTACAGGTGTTGGGCCTCATTCAAAAAGGTG
The DNA here is from genome assembly GCF_905171775.1 of Rana temporaria. NCBI lineage: Eukaryota > Metazoa > Chordata > Amphibia > Anura > Ranidae > Rana > Rana temporaria. The sequence goes on from NC_053501.1 coordinate 118,647,184, forward strand.
CCAAGGTCTGTTATCCGTGAATGGGATGTTTATACAGTTTGACCCACCATGTGTTGTGCAGGCTGCCCATGTAAGTGTATGCAGGGGGGGGGGGGGGTCGGCAAGCTCGGCATGTCTACGGCGGCCCCTGCAAAGTCTACGGCGGCCCCTGCAAAGTCTACGGCGGCCCCTGGAAAGTCTCAATCAGCTCTGGTAGAATAGGTTAGCCCAGGGGGTAGGCAACCTGGAACCCTCCAGCTGTTGCGGAACTACATTTCCCATGAGGCATTGCAAGGCTGGCAGTTACAATTACTCCCAGGGGCATGATGGGACTTGTAGTCCTGCCACACCCGGAGGGCCCCCCCCCAGGTTGCCTCCCCCTTCCCAGGTCAGCCTTGTTCACCACATACATATCCATGGTTGGAGTCCCACCCTTGCAGCCTGCACACCCCCACAGTGCAGAATATAAATGAATCCAGACAGATAAGAAGCCGGTTTTTCTGGTCTCCGGACGGCCGCATGTCATTAACCCCTCTCCTCCCCGTCGTCATCCTCCTTCCCCCCCATGGCGGAGGAACACGCCTGTCAGGAAGAGGCCTGGGATGTGCTGGGGGGGGTTAAATTCCTCCAAATTATCTCTATAGAAACCAAAAAGGAAGCTGCGGGAGGGTGTGACGAGGAGGGAGGAGGAGCAGGGAGGGAAGAGGGAGGAGCAGGAGGAGGGAGGAGGAGCAGGGAGGAGGAAGAAGGAGGAGGGAGGAGCAAGGAGGAGGGAGGGAGGACACAGGAAGTCTGATCACACCATTCTGGAACCCAACAATGAATGATCGGCTCCTCTCTTCCCTTCCCATAGAGGGGAACAACAACTCCCAGCATGCACCACCAGCAAATACTCAATTCTAATTGGATTTGGGAAGTTCGTTATTCCTCCCGCTGTTGCCACACCTCCTTTATAAGCCCCGCCCCTATACTGACAAACTAATGTGTGCAATCTACATACAATTCAGGATCGTTTTCCTACATTCGATCTTTAAAATTTGGAAATACGGTCACCAGAAAAAAAAAGAAGAAAAAGAACAAACAACACACGAACGCCACCTAAAACAGCAACATGTGGCCAAAGCAGGCAGCCCCCCCCCCCCCTCCGGTCTCCTGGTTGCCATGGCAGCCGCTGACGGGAGAACGTCGCATCGAGGTGACATCTGCGGAGGGCTGACAGGAATAAACCTGCCATGTCCCCCCCCCCTGAAGATTAAACAGAGCGTTAACCCATCTTGTGTCCCCCCCCCCTCCTTCACTACAGAGCCCCGCCCTCCAGACGCCACAACCTCCCCCGCAGAAGACGACACTTGTAGGGACTTTTCATTAAATTCCTGGGACAGGAGAGAGAGTTCCCCCCCCCCCGTGTGACTGTATAAGGAAGAAGGAGAGGAACCGGCCCGGGGCGGCAAGGCGGCATTCTACGGGAAAAGACGTGTCTGGGAGAGAGAGATCCGAACATTCGGAAAAGGGAAATCCCGGAAGATCCTGGCTGGAAGGACGGAGGAGCCGGGACCAGAAAGTCCCCAAATCTTCTACTAGACAGGATCTGGGTCTTCCTGTGATAATGAGCAGTAACTCCGCCCCCTCCAATAATAATGGACAGTGCCCCCCCCCCAATAATAATGGACAGTGACCCCCCCCCCCAATAATAAACAGTGCCCCCCCCCCAATAATAATGGACAGTGACCCCCCCCCAATAATGATCAGTGACCCCCCCCCCCAATAATAATGGACAGTGACCCCCCCCCAATAATAAACAGTGGCCCCCCCCCCAATAATAATGGACAGTGACCCCCCCCCCAATAATGATCAGTGACCCCCCCCCAATAATAATGGACAGTGACCCCCCCCCCAATAATAATGGACAGTGCCCCCCCCCCCAATAATAAACAGTGACCCCCCCCCCCCCAATAATAATGGACAGTGACCCCCCCCCAATAATGATCAGTGACCCCCCCCCCCAATAATATGGACAGTGACCCCCCCTCAAGTAATAAACAGTGCCCCCCCCCCAATAATAATGGACAGTGGACCCCCCCCCAATAATGATCAGTGGACCCCCCCCCCAATAATAATGGACAGTGACCCCCCCTCAATAATAAACAGTGCCGCCCCCCCCGAATAATAATGGACAGTGACCCCCCCCCAATAATGATCAGTGACCCCCCCCCCCAATAATAATGGACAGTGACCCCCCCTCAATAATAAACAGTGCCCCCCCCCTCCAATAATAATGGACAGTGCCCCCCCCCCCAATAATAAACAGTGCCCCCCTCCAATAATAATGGACAGTGCCCCCCCCCCAATAATGATCAGTGACCCCCCCTCAATAATAAACAGTGCCCCCCCCCCTCCAATAATAATGGACAGTGCCCCCCCCTCCAATAGATAATGACAGTGCCCCCCCCTCCAATAATAATGGACAGTGCCCCCCCCTCCAATAATAATGAACAGTGACCCCCCAATAATAATGAACAGTGACCCCCCCCCCCAATAATAATGAACAGTGCCCCCCCCCCCCCAATAATAATGAACAGTGACCCCCCCCCCCAATAATAATGAACAGTGACCCCCCCCCCCCCCCCCAATAATAATGAACAGTGCCCCCCCCCCCAATAATATTGAACAGTGGACCCCCCCCTCCAATAATAAGAACAGTGACCCCCCCCCCCCCCAATAATAATGAACAGTGACCCCCCCCTCCAATAATAATGAACAGTGACCCCCACCCTCCAATTATAATGAAAAGTGACCCCCCCTCCAAATAAGATGGAACAGTGACCCCCCCTCCTCCAAATAAATAATGACAGTGACCCCCCCCCCCCCCAATAATAATGAACAGTGACCCCCCCCCCCTCCAATAATAATGAACAGTGACCCCCCCCCCTCCAATAATAATGAACAGTGACCCCCCCCTCCAATAATAATGAACAGTGACCCCCCCCCCTCCAATAATAATGAACAGTGACCCCCCCCCCTCCAATAATAATGAACAGTGAACCCCCCCTCCAATAATAATGAACAGTGCCCCCCCCCCTCCAATAATAATAAACAGTGCCCCCCCCCTCCAATAATAATAAACAGTGACCCCCCCCCCCAATAATGATCAGTACCCCATCAATAATAATAAACAAGTGACCCCCCCCCAATAATGATCAGTGACCCCCCCCCCCCAATACCTGAATGAAAATACAAAGCGATCTATAATAAATGAGATAAGGAGATAAAGGATTCCAGGTGTGGAGATTTGTACAATCGTTACATTGTAACATCCTACAAAGCAATTCTCTGATTGGACGAGGTGGAGAGAGGCGGCGTGGTGACGTCACAATCTCCAACACATTCCATTTCTCAATCAACAAAGGATTCTCTGATTAGAGGAGGAGGCGGCGTGGGGACGTCACCCTGGCCATTTCTGAATGAATGCAAAAAAAAATCTCAGATTGGATGGAGGCGGCGCGATGACGTCATCACCTCATTTCATAATTAATGCAAGGCTTCTGATTGGACGAGATGACGTCACCACCTCATTTCTCAATGCAGAGCATTCTCCGGAATGACGAAAGCCAAGAGGGTGGCGTGATGACGTCACACGCGCTCCCACCTCTCGTTTTTGTTTTCTCAATAAACTTAGCACTATTCTCTGATTGGACAGAGGAGGAGAAGGGGCGTGGTGACGTCACACTCTGCACCTATGAACACAAAGCATTCTTTGATTGGAGGAGGGGGGGGCGGCAGCGTGGTGATGTCACTCTCCACCTTAATTTCTCAGTGAATGCAGAGCATTCTGATTGGACGAGGCGGAGAGTGACGCCCCTCCCCCCCCCATCAGAGAACGTTCTGCATTTATTGAAAGAAAAGCTCTCTCTGAACGGCGCCCTTTCTGATTGGCCGACCTCCAGTATTCAGAGTCGACAGACCAAGTGTACAAGCCCCTCCCCCTGCATCGTTTGGCCTTCAGTGGGCGGTAAAAAACGCAACCAAAGCGACATTTTTAACTGCCAGTCCGCAACAAAGCCCTGGGGGGGGCATCCCCCCCCCAGTTCAGAGGAATCTCCCCATTTCTGGTTGTCTACAGAACAGGAACCAACAGGGGGCCCCCAGAGAGCATGGGAACCAACAGGGGGCCCCCCAGAGAGAATGGGAACCAACAGGGGGCCCCCCAGAGAGAATGGGAACCAACAGGGGGCCCCAAGTCTCCCCCCCTAAAGAACGGCAAGGGGCGCCAAGTCTCTCCCGAGAACGGTAAGGCCCCCCTCCCCCCGAGAACAGGAAACAAGGGGCCCCAAGAGAACGGGAACCAACGCCCCCTCTCCCCCCCCCCGAGAACGGCAAGGGGGCGCCTGGCTCCCCCGAAAGAAGGGAACCAAGGGGGGGGGGGGCGCCCGGCTCCCCCAAAAATGGAACCAAGGGGGGCGCCCAGCTCCCCCAAAAAAATGGAACCAAGGGGGGTGGCGCCAGGCTCACCCAGGGAACCGGGCGCCAAGGCTCACACCCGAGAACAGGAACCGGGGGAGGGCGCCAAGGCTCACCCCTAGAACGGGAACCAAGGGGGGGCGCCAAGGCTCCCCCTGAGAACGGGAACCAAGGGGGGGGGCGCCAAGGCTCACCCTGAGAACGGGAACCAAGGAGGGCGCCAAGGCTCACCCCTAGAACGGGAACCAAGGGGGGGCGCCAAGGCTCACCCTGAGAACGGGAACCAGGGGGGGGGGGGGCGCCAAGGCTCACCCTGAGAACGGGAACCAAGGAGGGCGCCAAGGCTCACCCCTAGAACGGGAACCAAGGGGGGGCGCCAAGGCTCACCCTGAGAACGGGAACCAGGGGGGGGGGGCGCCAAGGCTCCACCTGAGAACGGGAACCAAGGAGGGCGCCAAGGCTCACCCTGAGAACGGGAACCAGGGGGGGGGGGGGGCGCCAAGGCTCACCCTGAGAACGGGAACCAAGGAGGGCGCCAAGGCTCACCCCTAGAACGGGAACCAAGGGGGGGGGGCGCCAAGGCTCACCCTGAGAACGGGAACCAGGGGGGGGGCGCCAAGGCTCCACCTGAGAACGGGAACCAAGGAGGGCGCCAAGGCTCACCCTGAGAACGGGAACCAGGGGGGGGGGGGGGGGGCGCCAAGGCTCACCCTGAGAACGGGAACCAAGGGGGCGCCAAGGCTCACCCTGAGAACGGGAACCAAGGGGGGGGGGGGCGCCAAGGCTCACCCTGAGAACGGGAACCAAGGAGGGCGCCAAGGCTCACCCTAGAACGGGAACCAAGGGGGGCGCCAAGGCTCACCCTGAGAACGGGAACCAGGGGGGGGCGCCAAGGCTCACCCTGAGAACGGGAACCAAGGAGGGCGCCAAGTCTCACCCCGAGAACGGGAACCAGATAGGGCGCCAAGGCTCACCCCGAGAAAGGGAACCAGATAGGGCGCCAAGGCTCACCCCGAGAAAGGGAACCAGATAGGGCGCCAAGGCTCACCCCGAGAAAGGGAACCAGATAGGGCGCCAAGGCTCACCCCGAGAAAGGGAACCAGGGGGGCGCCAAGGCTCACCCCGAGAAAGGGAACCAGATAGGGCGCCAAGGCTCACCCCGAGAAAGGGAACCAGATAGGGCGCCAAGGCTCACCCCGAGAAAGGAACCAGGGGGGCGCCAAGGCTCACCCCGAGAACGGGAACCAGATAGGGCGCCAAGGCTCACCCCGAGAAAGGGAACCAGATAGGGCGCCAAGGCTCACCCCGAGAAAGGGAACCAGATAGGGCGCCAAGGCTCACCCCGAGAAAGGGAACCAGGGGGGGCGCCAAGGCTCACCCCGAGAACGGGAACCAGGGAGGGCGCCAAGGCTCACCCCGAGAAAGGGAACCAGGGGGGGCGCCAAGGCTCACCCCGAGAAAGGGAACCAGATAGGGCGCCAAGGCTCACCCCGAGAACGGGAACCAGGGGGGGGGCGCCAAGGCTCACCCCGAGAAAGGGAACCAGATGGGGCGCCAAGGCTCACCCCGAGAAAGGGAACCAGATAGGGCGCCAAGGCTCACCCCGAGAACGGGAACCAGGGGGGGGCGCCAAGGCTCACCCCGAGAACGGGAACCAGGGGGGGGGGCGCCAAGGCTCACCCCGAGAACGGGAACCAGGGGGGGGGGCGCAAGGCTCACCCCGAGAACGGGAAACCGGGGGGGGGGCGCCAAGGCTCACCCCGAGAACGGGAACCAAGGGGGGGCGCCAAGGCTCACCCCAGAACGGGAACCAGGGGGGGGCGCCAAGGCTCCACATGAGAACGGGAACCAGGGGGGGGTGCCAAGGCTCACCCCGAGAACGGGAACCAGGGGGGGCGCCAAGGCTCACCCCGAGAACGGGAACCAGGGGGGGGTGCCAAGGCTCACCCCGAGAACGGGAACCAGGGGGGGGGTGCCAAGGCTCACCCCGAGAACGGGAACCAGGGGGGGGGGTGCCAAGGCTCACCCCGAGAACGGGAACCAGGGGGGGGTGCCAAGGCTCACCCCGAGAACGGGAACCAGGGGGGGGGGCCAAGGCCCCCCCCGAGAACGGGAACCAGGGGGGGGGTGCCAAGGCTCACCCCGAGAACGGGAACCAGGGGGGGGGGTGCCAAGGCTCACCCGAGAACGGGAACCAGGGGGGGGGGGGTGCCAAGGCTCACGCCGAGAACGGGAGAAGATTTATTCTCCGTCAGTAAATCTTCACATTAACCCCTTCCTACCCGCAACATCGCCCCTCCCCCAAGTTCCTCGGGGGGGATGTGGGAGGGATTACTGATCACATGATCCCAGCCTGCTCTGCCATTTTCGCCATCAGGAATACCGCCCCTGAGAAAAGCCAATCACTGGAGAGGACGGGAGACAGGAAGTGGCTGCAGGAGAAATCAGAAACATCCAATAATGTCCCCCCCCCCCCCCCCCCGTGAGAAAAACAACGTCTAGAGGTCTGTTCTCCTTTAATGAGCTCAGAGGAGGCGGAGCCACGCGGAGGAGAGAACACCGACCACACCCAGATCCCAGCACCCCGCCCTGAGAACACAACTACTGATCCCATCCCCCCCACATGACATCAATGAGCCAATCACATCAGTCTCTGTACAGTGTGGGTGTCATTTGTGGGGTGTGTGAATTGTGGGTCACCTCCCCCTGAAGTGTCATTTTCGGGTCACCATCCCTGTCTATTGTAGTTTTAGGGTCCCTGTTGCCTAAGATAGAATTTTCGGGGTCAGCCGCCCCTGTAGAGTGTCATTTTGGGGTGACATGCAATATTCAGGTGTGAATTGTGGGTCACCACCCCCTTGAGGTGTCATTTTGGGGGTCACCGGCCCATGTAGAGTACAGTGTGGGTGTAATGTGTCCCCCGCCCCCTGAGGAGTGAGATTTGGGGTGTCATTTTGGGGTCACCAGTCCCTTAGGTGTCATTTTGGGGGTCACTATTCCCTGTATATAGTACAAAGTGGGTGTCATTTTGGGGGTGAGGTGTGATATTCATTTTGGGTCACCATCCCCTGTCTATGTAGTTTTGGGGTCCCTGCTGCCTAAGAGAATTTTCGGGTCACCGCCCCTGTAGAGTGATT